>NW_012102721.1:1577581-1598925 GCF_000951045.1 Mandrillus leucophaeus | reverse complement strand
ATAAATCAGCTGTAACTTGGGTTGATGTCCAATCAGGGCTGTTTGCTTTATAAAAGTGTAAAAACAAATATTTGTCTTAACTCCATAATCCCGGCTAGGCATTGGCATCTCGTATGGAGGTCATTCTGGATACTACCCGTGTGATCTGGCAGCTCTTGATCTGCTTAATTTAATTAACATTGGGCTGTGCTTGCTTGGGATGAGTCAGATGCTTGCAATGAACCATGTGGTCTCTGAGACTGAGCTGTGCAGTACAATAGCCATTGGTCATATGTGGCAATTATACTCAAATTACTTAGAATGAAAAGAAAACATTAGTTCCTCCAGGCTCTTGCCATATTAATAGTACAAGTGCTTAGTAGCCCCACATGGCTTATTGGACAGTGAAGATACAGAACATTTCCAGGGTTTCAGAAAGTTCTATTCGTTTTGGGACAGACAGCAGGCAAGGCTGGCAGAAATCCCTTCAGGCGTGTGGAACAGGTTGAGAGGGGAGTGGCCTGGACTTGGAAAGATTCTGTAAGAGATGTCCTCACTCTCAGAAATGCTGGTTGGTTGTGTGCTCACTTTGTCATCAGCAAGTTGGGAAAAGCTCTGCTTTAATTGAGTTTCTACTATGAGCCAAGCTCTAGGCATTTTAGATACATTTAACACTCATAACAATTCTCCAAGCTAAGTATTACCTCCTTTTCATGATTGAGAAAACTGCAGATCAGGGAACTAATGTATCCATCACCAGCTAGTGAGTAACTGAGTCAGGATGTCAACTTGGATTTAGACAGTCCCGAGTCTTCCTGCCTTCCCGTGTCCCCAGGCTCTGGCAGAAAACCGAGAATGATGAGGATCCCTCTCTAGGCATTCCTGCCCTCCATCCCAAGAGATGTGTGAGTCTCCTCCTACCTGGTTGGAAACCTGGAGGCTCTGAGGGGTCCATGCTGCTTTCCTGAGGGTTCTGGGTGTGAAGCGTGGGCATTTTCCTGTATCTCCAGGCAGGTAGAAACAGACAAAGTCACCTATAGCATAATAGTACACAGCCATGTTTCAAGTAGAAAACCTTGAGCCAGCTCATCCAGCCCTGTGGTGTTGCAGTTCCTCTAGATGAAGGGCTGTGCCCCTCCACCTGGGGCCACCTGCTGTGTCATTTTGGCTCACAAATATTATGGGGTTCTGCAGCTGGTGGCCACAGGCTGTGGTGACACCTGACCGTGGGTGTGCATGGGAGAGTTTGATGCCAGTGACTTGCGAGTAGTACTCAAATCCTGTTTTTTTTTTTTTTTTTTGACTTCAGTTTTCCTACTCATAAAATGGGAATAGAAGTAGGTCACGCAGTGGCCCGATTTGCAGATTATATGTGAAGTCATTCTACATTTCAGTCAGTTTATAAATTCTTTGCTAGAACTTTTATGGTATGTATGTCTCTTTAAGAAGACTTAATAAATAGGGATTTAAATTCTTATGTTACTAGAAACGTCTATGATTGATTTCTGGTGCTTTTCTGAGATTTGGGTACTTAATTACCATATGTTCCTGTCATGCGGATCCAGATCGTCTTAATTAGGCACAGCCAGAAGAGCAGTAAGCACCAGACCCTTCAGGGGACCCCAGCAGAGAGATTTTAGGATTTAGAGACCGGAGGCCTTAGGTACAAAACAGATTCTGCTCTTTCACAAAGCACAAAACCTTTTAGCCATCTTGCAGAGGAGAATGTGGCTTGAGGCAGGAATCTCCAGAGTGTCCCACCCTCCCCAAGTCCCACTTACAGAAAAGAGCACAGATCATAAATAATATGGCTTGGATGGGTGCAGTGGCTCATGCCTGTAATCTCAGCACTTTGAGAGGCTGAGATGGGTAGATCACTTGAGGTCAGGAGTTCGAGACCAGCATGGCCAACATGGCAAAACCCCGTCTCTACTAAAAACACAAAAATTAGTCGAGTGTGGTGCCTGTAATCCCAGCTACTCGGGAGGTTGAGGCAGGAGAATAGCTTGAACCTGGGAAGCGGAGGTTGCAGTGAGCTGAGATCATGCCATTGCACTCCAGCCTGGGTGACAAGAGTGAAAAAAATAAATAAATAAAAATAAATAATCTGTCTCAAAAATAAATAAACCCATATTGAATTGGATAAATGTTTGCTGAATATTAGGATTAAGACCCTGTGGGGACAGTGCCAATGATTACACATCCTAAACAGCACAAAAATGACCAACGCGAACTTTTTTTTTTTGAGACGGAGTCTCGCTCTGTTGCCCAGGCTGGAGTGCAGTGGTGCGATCTTGGCTCACTGTAAGCTCCGCCTCCTGGGTTCACACCATTCTCCTGCCTCAGCCTCCCAAGTAGCTGGGACTACAGGCACCCACCACCACGCCTGGCTAATTTTTTGTATTTTTAGTAGAGATGGGGTTTCTCCGTGTTAGCCAGGATGGTCTCGATCTCCTGACCTTGTGATCCGCCTGCCTCGGCCTCCCAAAGTGCTGGGATTACAGGCATGAGCCACCGCACCTGGCCCAAACTTCTCTTTACAGATAGTCTTAAAACGTCACTGGAAATATTTTGAACAGCAGTCTTTTGTTACTGCAAAAATCTGGCAAGTCAATTATATGGACCGGGAGGAATTTACACTTTAACTCCCTTGCACATTTGCTGTTCACTTATTCGTGGGGAACAGTGAAAAAGCTGGGATGGAAGTCAGGCTTTCTTCACCACATCAGTGGCCCACGTTTTCCCAAGTCCTGCTGTGAACTCCATCATGAATAGTTGAGGCCAATTTTCTTAAGTCACATTTCCCTTTGCTTAGAATTGGTATTGTATACGCATGTTTCCTTCAGGAATGCAAGTGTGAAAGGGCTGCAAAATATAGAAGTCGTTTATTACTGCAGAATGTCCCATTAAGCAGATGTACTTAACTCAGGAAAGCGTTAAGTGAAGATCGGACACAAGGGGGCAGTATTGCTCAACAAAGGTTCTTTGCTGCTGCTGGTGAAGTTGGAGTTCTTAACCTGCCCTCTTCTAAATATGTAAATTTATAAATAGTGCTCTTTGCTCCTTTTTCTACAAAGACCCTTAAGCAATTAAAAACATATCAAAGAAATCAGTATGCATGAGCTTTTTAGTGTGTCTGTTGATTGTTTTTTAAGTAAATATTTTTAAGGATTTTTTTTTCCCTCCCAGTTTTTATGAGACTGGCTGGTTATTAGCAAAGATAAAAAACTGCTCCTTTTCCTGGAAGAGGCTGTTCTTTATCAGCAATGCTGGGACATTCAGCCCTGGAGATATTAATATTCCTAAGATTCAGGAGGTTCTGTTCTCCGAGGAGAAACTGATCTGTGGGGAACCTATTGAATGAGGATCTCAAAATTGTCACCCGTTTCTTCTGGGTGGAAATTGTCACCACTTAACGGGGCCACTGAGTGGTCTCAGATCACGCTGCCAGTTTTTTGTGTCCACACTGGTGTGCTCCACATTTAGGCCTCAGTGTTCTTGGCCCTGCCTCATCCTCCTCATGTTGCTCTGAGCCAGCCTCCTGTTGTGTTGTTGCGTTTATTAAAACCACAAGCGTGTGGATTTCTCCATTTTTTAAAGGTTTCTTATTAGAAGTTGTTGGAATGCTGAGTATTTTCCTGCTTCCACTGAGCTGTGTCTGCTGTGGGCCTCCCTTCAACAAGGCTTTCCTTCTTGTGTTCATGGCCGGACCCCCTGCTGTGGCCTCATTTCCAGATTCCCGCTCTCTCTCCCTCCCCAGAAATGGTTTCCATATGTGACCCCACGCGCTCTGGCCAGGCACCTTTGGAGGGGCTGACCTCCCACCTCTCTTCTCTGCAATCATCAATTCACACCTCCTGGGCCTCCTTCCAGGCTGCAGAGCTGAGAGCTAAGAGCCCTCTCCAGGCAGCTTTTATCTGCAGCCTCTGCTGACTCAGGAGTGTGGGAGGTGATGGCCTCAGGGTTCTGTCTGGTGCTGTCCGTCTGATCTGCTGGGAGCTCTCTTCTTCCAGCTGAGGCCATGAGAGTTTCTGTGGATAGCTGGGAGCTAGATTCTAGGAGACTGGATGCTATCACAAAGAAAAGACCATTTGAGGCTGGGCGCTGTGGCTGAAGCCTGTAATCCCAGCACTTTGGAAGGCCAAGGAGTGTGGATCACTTGAGGTCAGGAGTTTGAGACCAGCCTGGGCAACACAGTGAGACCCCTTCTCTAAAAAAAAAAAAAAAAAAAAAAAGAGAAAAATGAAGAAAAAGAAACACTAAGGGGATTCCTATGTGGTGCCGGGTCCAGTGTGAAGCCCTAAGGCCCCACAGAGGGATGTGAGCAGCCTCTGCCTGCCCTCCAGGGCTGACCGTCACATAACTGACCTCGTTATGACTCAGTGAGTCAGGCCTGGCAGATGCCAGCGGCAGATGACTGATCCATCCTGCAGAGTTCAGGTTTCAGCTGAGAATTGAGCCCAGGGTCCCTTGGACTCATGTGCACACACAGGACCTGAGTGGGGGCCATCCAGCCTGGGGCCAGCTGACTTCCAGGTCCATCAAACCCAAGTCCGTCCCAGGGCCACGAAGGCAATGTGGGGTGCACCAGAGGCAGTGGCATGCTCGTGGACTCAGGTGGTTTGTTTTCCAGATTTTCAACTTGGGAAGGAATTGGGATGTGTTCTGTGAGTTCACAGTGGGCTGGAAGAGAAGTGGCAGGAAGGCACATGGTGTCTGTTGGAAGCACACGTGGTTGCAAGTACTGAAGAGGCAGAAACAAATAATCATCTATATAGGCATATATATTTTAAATTAATAGACTTTACTTTTTAGAGAAGTTTTAGGTTCACAGCAAAATGGAGTGGAAGGTAGAGGTGTCCCAGCCCCTACACATGCACAGCCTCCGCCGTTATCAACATCCTCCACCAGAGGGTACATTTGTTACAACGGATGAACCTGCATTGACGCATCACCATTGCCCAGAGCCCAGAGTTTACACAGGGCTCACTTTTGGGGTTGTATGTTCTATGGGCTTGGACAAATGTATAATGACATGGATCCACCATTGTAGCATCATACGAAACAGTTTCACTGCCCTAAAAATCCTCTGTGCTCCCCGTTTATCCATTCCTCCCCTTCACCCCGACAACCACTGACTTTTCACTGTCTCCATAGTTTTGCCTTTTCCTGAATGTCACATGGTTGGACTTACACAGTGTGTAGCTTTTTCAGACTGGCTTCTTTCACTTAGCAGTGTGCATTTAAGGTTCCTCTACACCTCTTCGTGGCTCGACAGCTCATTTCTTTTCTAGCACTGAATAATTGAATAGTCATATTTGTCCAGAAGTCTGGAGTGGACAGTCCCGGGATGCTGCAGGGGCTCAACGAGGTTATCAAGGACCTGGTCCCACTGCTCTTTCCGTTCCACGCTCTCCATCGGGTCGCCTGATCCCCTCATAGCTGCAGAGGCAGCTGCACCTCCAGGAACCGAGACCTCCAAGACTGAGGCTGGAGGAAGGGGAAAGGTAGGGGAAAGGTGATGCCAGCCCAGGCTGACCCCTGTTGATGCAAAAGCAAGAGGTTTCCTAGAAGGCCCCTGCAGAGAACGTCCACTTACATCTCACTAGCCAGACCTGGGTCATGTGGCCACCTCTGGACAGCACAGGGAAAACAAATGGCCACATCTGGTTTAGACCAATCATGGCTCACCACAGTGCGGGGTAGGGGCGTCCTCTCCACTGCCTTGAACACACTGGGGCTCTGTTAGTACAGAAGTGTGCACGTGTACACGTGTGTATATGCGTGTGTGAGTGTGTATGTGTGCACGTGCGTGTATGTGTGTGTGTGTGCGTGCGCGCGCGCGTGTGTGTGTGCGTGTGTGTGTGTGTGTTAGTGTGTATGTGTGTTAAGGGAGGAGACCACCCCTCATATTGTCTTATGCCCAATTTCGGCCTCCAAAGAAAGAAGAAGTAAAAACTAAAAGGCAGAAATGAAATCCACAAGCAGACAGCCCGGCGCCATACCCTGGGCCTGGTAGTTAAAGATCGACCCCTGACCTAATGGGTTCTGTTATCTATAGATTACAGCCATTGTATAGAAAAGCACTGTGAAAATCCCTGTCCTGTTCTGTTTCGTTCTAATTACCGGTGCATGCAGCCCCCAGTCACGTACCCCTGCTTGCTCAATCGATCACGACCCTCTCACGATCATGACCCGCTCACATGGACCCCCTTAGAGTTGTGAGCCTTTAAAAGGGACAGGAATTGCTCACTCGGGGAGCTCGGTTGTTGGAGACGTGAGTCTTGCCGAAGCTCCCGGCCGAATAAAGCCCTTTCCTTAACTCTGAGGGTGTTTGTCTGCGGCTTGTCCTGCTGCAGTGTGAGTGTGTTAGTGAATGTGCATGCATGTGTTAGTGTGTATGTGAATGTGTTAGTGTGCATGTGGGTTACTGAGTGTGCATGTGTGTACACGTGTGTGTTAGTGAATGTGTACATGTGTGTTAGTGTATACATGTGTTAGGTGTGCGTGTGTGAATGTGTACATGTGAGCGTGTACGTGTGTTAGTGTACATGTTTGTATGTGAATGTATACGTGAGTCTGTGTGTGTGTTAGTGTGTACATATGTTAGTGCATGTTTGTGTTAGTGAATGTATACATGTTTGTGTTAGTGAGTTTGTGTGTGGGTGTGTGTGTATATGTGTACATGTGGGAGTGTCTGCGAGTGTGTACGTGTGTGTGCACGCTAGTGTGTGTTAATATGTGTGTATTGAACCAGTGCTGAGAAGTAATGGAAGGTGTCTGTCAGCCACAAAGTGCAATGCAAAGACCATTTTCACGGCGAGAAACTGAAGGAGCTAGTCAGGAAAGCGGAGCCCCCTTAGCGGAGATGGGCGCTGTTACACTGATGTAGAGGAGATTCAGGGGTCAGCCTGCAGGAGATAGGCCCTGCGAGAGTAATTATCACATGAATGGTACAGGTAAAGTTTGGAGAGGGAAGGAATCGCTGTTAGTTCAGAGAACTAACGGTGTTGGAGATATTGGACCTGGGCATTGGAGAATGGATAAAACTGTTTAAAAAGTAGCTGTTTTATTGTATGAGTGACAGATATTGCTCCTTGTCCTTTAATCTTTATTTGTTCCTTCTCTGTAGTTAACAGCAGCCACAGTGTTCGGCAACATCAGGGCTGCCTTTTCCATCTTCCCGTGCGGCTAGGAGTGGCCCTGGGGAGGGAAGGAAAGCATTCAGGCACCTTTTGGATTGTGGCCCCCAGGGGAACAGGCCCCTTCCCTCTTCCCCCTCCTATCTGCAGGCCTGCAGCCCAGGGGGCAGGACAAAGAGATAGGAGGAAACTGAACCTGTGCAGCTCTGCAAGAGAAAATAAAAGGTTTTCTTGTTTAAATCAGTATTATTTTGGATGTGTCTTTGTTAATATGAGCCTGTATTATAATTAAAGTCATAAGCTTGTAGTGTCTCCTGAGAGCTACTTTAATCATACTTATCTAAATCAAGGCTTACCTCGCCTTGCAGTGTTAAGGAGCAATTTACAGTTTCCTTTTTAAGAAGGCCTTTCCTGCACTGTGATCGGTTGATGGTCACTTTTGTCTTGGGTCTGAATCTTCCAGTTGCCCTCCAGCCTTGTGGACAGGCGCGGTGGGTATTACTTGGAAATGCCAACTGGTGCTTCCCTTTTTGTCCTGTAACCCTTCACTTGGGTAGGGTTTGGTTGTCTCAGGGAAGAGATGGGACAGCTGAAAGAGAATCAACTGGGGTCAGGTCTAGGCTTTCCATTTTCAGGGTGGTCAGAAGGAACAGCTGTGCACAGACACTGGGTGGGGAGGCAGATGTGAGGGACCCATTGCCAGCACATGCAGAGACAGTTCAGCCCTGTGGGGGCCTTGAATGGGGAGTGGGGGTGCCACGCCAGGATTGATAGCCATGAGGTCCCCTCAGAGGGGCAGGCATGGATATCAACCCCCTCGGTCCACCTCAGCCCCTCCCCAAGGTAAGGACGAGACAAGTCCCGTAAACCTCAGCTGCAGCTCGGCCAGTGGACTGAACTTTGGCCTCTGCCATTGATGGGGTGAGGGGTCATGGTGGAAATTAAGCCATGCTATGGAGGAATGCACAGAGCTGAATTTCTCACACACCTGCATTCACTGACAGAGACTGGTGCCTGCTACACAGATACTTACGGAGATCTGTTATGAAGGGCCTGGCAAAACACTGGGTATTGCAGATTCAAAAAATGTGGCCAATACAGGGATGCATGAGTCGGCGCCTCCCTTCTATCTTTTTTCTCTCTAGTCCAGTCACAAGGGCTCTAGGTGACCATGCTGAAAGGTCTTGATGCTACTTGGTCATCTGAAGACTATTGGAATATTATCAGAAATGTAGAATCTGTAGAACTAAAATATGAGTTGCCTTTCCTGGTGGCAGTTTTGAAAGGGCATTTGTTTGTTTGTTTTGCCAGCAGCTACCCACTTTGCACAGAGTTCTTGGCCCAGAGTAGAGGGCACACTGAATATTTGCTGATGGAAAAGAAGAAACTGTGTTTCTTTGGGATTTCCCAATAATTTAGCCTTTGTTTGAGAGGCAGGTGATTGTAAGTAAATGGATCCTATTGGCACAATCATCGTTTTCTATTTGGAAGGAAACAGACAGCACCAGAGTGACCTCTGAGGGCAAACACCTGAGACCACAAAAATGTGTCCCCTGTAGAAGAAAGGTCGAAGAGAGCTGGAAAGAACTGTATCATTGACTATACATGAATAATGCTGATTTTGCATAAAAAAGCTTTCCATGAAATTTTATGGCTTATCTTAGAGCCGTACTAAGAATTGTAAACTAAAGGGTGAAAATAATTTGCTGAAATCCCACTTCTTTACCTTAAAAAGTCACTGATGAGCAAAACTGTGAACAAATAGCTTTCAAGCAAGTCAGCAGCAAAATAGTTTCTACAAACAAATTATCCTGGTAGTGAAGAAAATGTTCTGAAAAATGGGATGCTTGGCCATAATAATATGACTTATTTTAGGAGCCAACATGGATGGAATTTCACATAATCTTAGGGGAGGTCTTTCATGAAATGCCATAAATCATAACAAAATCCAGAAGCAGTAAAGGAAAATATCGATAAATTTGACTTCACACAAACTAAAAGCTTTTATAAGTCAAGAATTCCATAAGCAAATTTAAAATACCAACCACAAAATAACCATCAAATTAAAGTATAAACCCAATTTTCAACCTAGCACTTTTCTGAGCATTTTCCTTTGCTAAGAAAAATATTTGCAACACATTATGGTGGAAGCTGACAGCTAGATATCCACTGAAATCTATTTTCCTTCTTTAATTGTCATGGGATTCTAAGGAGGCCTACACAGCACTCTTGGGTGGCCCCCACAATCCCTAGTAGCTGGTGTTCATGTGCTTGTGTAGCCTCCTGCCCTTGAGTATGGGTAGGACATGTGACTTCTAATCAATAGTGCATGGAAAAGGTATCAGGATTGACATGATTATGTGTATGTAATTATATATATAGCATTGTCATATCCATTTTGCTGGATTTTCTCTCTCCCCATTGGCCTTGAGGAAACCCTACATGGCAAGGAACTGAGGGCTTCTAAGAGCTGAGGATACCAGGGCAAGGCTGATGGATAACAAGGCAAGACATTGAAGCCTCCAGTCCAACTGAGTTCTAGCCAACCTGCCTGGACTTGAAAGTGTGTCCTTCCACAGTCAAACCTCAGATGAGACTACAGCCCAGCCAGTGCCTTGACTACCACCTTGCAAAGGACCCAGCTGAGCCAAACCGAACTCCTGACTCACAGACTCTGTGAGATAGGAAATGTTTAGTTTTAAGCCCTAAGTTATTAGTGGTAATATTGTTAGGCAGAATAGAGTAGATAGTTAATACACAGCCTAACTATACTGCGTCTTTCAGCTGTCCTGGCAGTTAGATGTGGCCATATGACCAAATTCTAACCCATAGGATATGAACAGAGCAGTGTGGGTCACTTCTGGGCTGGGAGTTTGAAAGAGTTGGCTTGACTCTTGCCCATGTTCTTCCCCCTTCTCCATGGCTAGAACACAGGTGTGCCTGTACCCCAGTGTTGACATTGCAGAAGAGAACAACATCTTGAGTCACGGTGGAAAAATAAGATGGAAGGAACCTGAGTACCTGAATGTGATTTTAGTGTATCGTATAAGTGGCCATGTGTAGTAGAATGAGACATTCACCTCAGACTGTCATAGGTGAGAGATACAACCATTTATTAAATTTAAGACACTGAATTTTGTTGGCTCTTTTTGTTATAGCAGCTAGCCTAATAATTTCCATAAGAAATAAAACATACAATTCAAGAAGAAAAAGCAACAAAATAATAAAAACTGGGCAAAAGACAAAGATACTTCACAAGAAAATAAATATAAAAAGATGGAAAGTTGTTCCATCTTATTCTCCTCCCATCTCCTGGCTCCTAGAACATAAACCATATTATTCTTAAGAAAAGTAATATCTCTTTTCTCTGAGACATACTTTTTACCTATCTAAATGGCAATGTTAAAATGTTGATGGTTCCCCATGATGACATTGGTGTAAGGAAACTTTCCTTCTAACATACAATTCTGTTGGTAGAAATCTAATTATGTGTCACTTTTCCAGAAGACACACACACACATACAAAACAAGCAGAGTACTAGAATATATTTGGGATGTATAGTAATGTCTATAGTCTGCCTACTCATGGAAATAAAAATATATAAGTATATATTTCTGAGTATATGCATAACCATTTTTTTCTGGAAGGAAATTGCAAGGAATTGTTAACCAGTGGGTAGAATGACTGGGGCTCAGGTGAAAATGTCTTCATTTTTCATTTAACGTCTCTCTTGACTGCTTAAATTTTATTACAATTAATTTTTATTTAAAACACACAAGTGCATTATCTGGTGGTGGTTTGGATGATTCTACCTTTTCAGCCAGAGATTTTACTGCAAATAATTTATGCCAAGAATTTTACTGCTAAGAATTTATGTGTGTGTGTATACATGCAAACACACACACATCTGTACATTAAAAAAATGTATACTCTACCATTTTTACAAAATCAACACAGTAGAAAGGAATTTAGGGTTTTAGCAGGGGACAGGTTGGAAAGGGATGGTACCTCTATATGATGGAATATGACTGAGCCATGAAAGAAATGAGGCAGTTCTGTATGCACCCACATGGACAAATCAACAAGACAATAGGGAAAGAATGGTTTTTCAACAAATGGTACTGGGAAAACTGGATCTCCACAAACGCAAGAATGGAGTTGGACCTTTTCTAACACCATATACAAAAACTAACTCAAATTGGATCAAAGACCTAAATGTAAAAGCTAAAAACTATAAAAGTCTTAGAAGAAACAGGACAAAAGCTTCATGACATTGGATTTGGTGAGGATTTCTTGGATATGGCACAAAAGGCATGAAAAACAAAAGAAGAAAATAGGCAAATTGGACTCAATGAGGGTGAGAAACTTTTGTGCTTCAAAAAGACACTTTCAGTAGAGTAGAAAGGCGACCCATAGAATGAGAGAAAATTTTTGCAAATCATATATCTGAGACAGGATTAATATCCAGTATATATAGAGGACTAAAAATCAACAATAAGACAGACAACCCAGTTGAAAAAGGGGCAAAGGACTTGAATAGACATTTCTCTAAAGAAGATGTACAAATGGCCAGTAAGCACATGAAAAGATGTTCAACATCATTAATCACTAAGGAAATGCAAATCAAAACTATAATGAGATACCACCTCACACCCGTTAGGATGCCTCCTATAACAAAAACAGAAGATAACCAGTGTTGGTGAGGATGTGGAAAAATTGAAACTCTTGTGCATGGTTGATGGGAATGTAACTTGTTGGAGCTGCTGTGCCAAACAGTATGGCACTTTCTCAAAAAATTAGACATAGAATTACCATATAATCAAGGAATTCCACTTCTAGATACAGATCCAAAAGAATTGGAAGCAGGGTCTTGAAGAGATATTTGTACACCATATTTACAGCATTATTCACAACATCCAAAAAGTGGAAGCATCCCAAGTGTCCATCAGTGATGAATGGATAAGCGAAGTGTGCTACATATAACAATGGAATATTATCCAACCTCAAAAAGGAACATTCTGACACACGCTCCAATATGAAGAAACCTTGAGGACATTAGGCTGAATGAAATAAGCCAGTCCCCAAAAGACAAACACTATGATTCCACTTACATGAAGTATCTAGAGTAGTCAAATTCATAGAGACTATAAGAATGATGGTTGCCAGGGGCTGGAGGGAGAGATATATGGGAAGTTGTTGTTTAATGGGTACAGAGTTTCAATTTTGCAAGATGAAAAAAGTTCCAGAGATGGATAATGGTGATGGCTGTAAAAAGACGTGAATGTACTGAATACTGCTGAACTATACACTTAAAAATAGTTAAGAGGGTACATTTTATTTTATGTGCATTTTACCACAAGAAAAAAGGAAGAAAAAGCAACCAGCAAAACAATGTGTATGTAACACAACTATAATTTATCAAAATATATATTTTTGGTTGTATGTGTAAAGAATTTCTGAAAGAAGACACAAAAAAACTGTTGACAGTAGGGTGATAGGGAAATCGGATGACAGGGAGACCTTTTTTATTGTATACCTTCTGATAGTGTTTGGAATTTTAGTTTATGATGTATGCATCTTTTTGAATTTAAAGCAAATTATTGATTACTTTTACTTTGATGTTGATTCCCTAAATTACTCTGGGGGCAACCAATGAGGATTGTACTGATTTCTTATGTTGGTTTCTGCTGAGATATTTTGAGTTGTTGGATTTTAGTTTCTTTTATCAAACTCTGTTTTCCAAAGGATAATACTTAATTCTTTAAGAAGAGAACAGTGAGACAAATTAAAAATTTAGTTGGATTGCATTTGAACAACTTGAATTAATATATAAAACAGTAAAAGAGCCTTCAGCATTTCTTTTTTTTTTTTTTTTAATAGTGAAAGGATATACATAGAATTAGCCAGCGGGACTCAGTTTAGATGATCCCAATTTTTTTGGCAACACCCAAAGCATTGTAATCAGGAGCTAGTTGAACATATGCCTTCTTCTCTCCATCAGACCGAATCAGGGTGTTGACCTTGATCACGTCAATGTCATAGAGCTTCTTCACATTCTATCAGGGTGTTGACCTTGATCACGTCAGTGTCATAGAGCTTCTTCACAGCCTATCAGGGTGTTGATCTTGATCATGTCAGTGTCATAGAGCTTCTTCACAGCCTATCAGGGTGTTGACCTTGATCATGTCAGTGTCATAGAGCTTCTTCACAGCCTGTTTGATCTGGGGGTTGTTGGCTTGAACATCCACCATGAACACAAGTGTGTTGTTGTCTCCTATCTTTTTCATGGCTGACTCAGTGGTCAGTGGAAACTTGATGACAGCATAGTGGTCAAGCTTGTTTCTCCTGGGGGTGCTCTTCCAAGGACACTGCCTCTGGAGTTGCAGTGTCTTGGGCTGCCAGAAAGTGCGGGACGTGCGGATCTTCTTTTTTTTGTGGCTGTGGACAACTTTAAACTGCCTTCTTGGCCTTTAAAGCCTTCGCTTTGGGAACTTCCTTCTTCGCTTTCAGCACCATCTTGTGAAAAGGGTCAGCATTTCTTAAACAACAAATAGGGCAACAATCTAGAAAGCATTTGGTAAAAAAAAAAATATATATATATATATATGAAATCACTAATTTGTAGGGACTGTGCTTCTGTGATGTCTAGTAGAATCTAGGCGCTATGAAGGAAATGCGTAATACGTCTATGTTGGGTAGCGAGTAGTTCCATAAACAATTTTCACAGCTAATGTCGATTATTGTAGATCATCTGGCTAGTTCATTTTGACTATGCCTTTAGTCATCAATGTAATAGTTAAAATAATTAAATTATCTGTTTAGAGACAAGGAAGGGTAAACAAGACATTACCTTTAGGGAAGAAAAGAATGAGTGGAAATGTATTTTTATCCCTTTGAGTGATCCAGCATAAAAACTCTGGATTTGAGTGCACTCACAGGTCCCTGGGGGAACAGTTGTTAGGTAGTAAGTGGTGTTCGCTGGAGAACGGAACAGCTTCCCGGGCTGAGAAGAAGATGCTCTAAAGCCGGCGAAGTGCATGGTCTCACTCTTTGCCATTTTCATTAGGCAGCTTTGTTCTTTTAAAATACAAGATGAATGCATCTGCCTTAGAACAGAGTTCTCCTGTAATAGAATTTTTAAATTCTAAATCTTTAGCTGAAATGTCCAATTATTTAAAAGTAGTAATAATTTACACCCACTGTTCCACCGTTGAGATCTTAAGGCACAGTATCTTGGCTTCATTGCTATTGCCGTTTGGAGGCGAATGCTCCTTCACTTGGGGCTGCCCTTTGCACTGTAGGATGCTGCACAGAACCTCTGGCCTCTACCTGCCAGCTGCCAGTACATCCCCTTCCCCAGGTATGCCAAGCAAAAATGTCTCCAGATATTGCCAAGTGTCCCCCACAGGGCAAAATCATCCCTAGCTGAGAACTGCTGCTTCAGAGGGTGGGGACAGAGAGAGGGCAGGATGGAGGGGGCCATCCATACCTGCGATGCTACTGGGCCTGGGAGCAACATGGGTTCCCAGCTTCCTCCAGCCCCTTCCCTGCAAGGGGGAATGGCCCAGCTGAGGGGCTGGGATTTTCAGGGGTGTTATTTCAATGAGCTGGGGTGGGCAGGAGTTTTATGTGCACATATATGTTGGGTATAGATCAGGAGTGGGACTGCTATGCCGTGGGGCTGCGTATGCTCAACTTAAATAGATGTGGCCAGATAGTTTCCAGAAGTGATTGACCAGTTTGCACTCCGAGTAGAGGAGCAAAATTGCAAAGGGATACTGAGCACTTCAGGTCCTGGGGACCTGGCCAGCAGCTCGGACAGGCAGCCCCAATCTCTCAAGTCCTCATGAGAAATATGAGTGCCTGCCTTGGACATTACGGGCTCATGGGACCCCCTCCTGTTTCATGAGGCCAACGGCTGGGCCTGCCTTTTCACTCAGAATTGAGAAATCATGCAACAGAGGAGCCTCTAGGTGGCACTGAATTCTGAGGCTTAGAGGACTCGGGCTATTCCCATCCATGCTGCAGGTTCATTGTGACTTGATGCTGGCCTGGTTGGCCAGCTGAGCCCTGCCTGCACTTGTGCTCAGAAATGGTGTGGGAGGGGTTTCAGGGGGTGGTGAAAGGCTCTTTCCTGACAAATGCGTGTGTGTGTGTGTGTGTGTGTCAGTGTGGTGTGTGTATGTGTGTGGTGTGTATGTTCTATGTGTGTGCATATATGTGTGCTGTGTGGGTGTGTGGCATGCATGTGTATGAGTACCTGTGTTTTGGGGATGGGTGGGGAGGGGAGGGCATGGTGAGCTCCTGAGAAAGTTTTGGTCCCGGCTGGAGATTAGGAAGTCAAGCAGAAATTTTTTAGAAGATAACAGTTTACCTGCAGGACACATACACACAATTAATTTTTTCAAGTACAAAATTCAAAGCCACAAAAAGGTACACAGTGTAAAAGCAAGTGACCCTTCCATCGTGCCACAGCCTCTATTTGTCCCTTTTCTGCAATGAAAATAGTGTAAGCACAGTGAAACAGAATATATATATATCATCTCTCTATGATCACGATATGAAATTAATATATACATATGAAATACAGATTATAACTATGATTAATGTATTATGTATATTATATATATATCATTTTATTTGGTATGTGGTGAGTGACAGAGTCTTACTTGGGCCCTCAGGAGTGACGTTTGCTACCTGGGCTCCTGTTGGTCTGCAGGCCCTTATGCTACAGAGTAGGTAGGCAGTAGCAGCGGCAGGACAAATGGCAGGAGGGAAGTTCTGGCAGGAGAAGGTCCCTCACCCCCATACACACGTAGATGCACTGATGTGCATGCGTGCACACGTGCAGACTCACACACACTCACACACATACTCTCTCTCTCTCTCTCTCGATCCTTTGGTGTTTATTCTATGATTGGTTATTAACAAATTTGGGTGGATTCCTTAAAAGGAATTCCCTTGTAGACTTGGGAGTCTCTATTTAGAGCTCTGTATACACGCAGGATGTGAGTTGAACAAGCTCTCCCAGGAGCACAGATCTGGAGTGTGTGTGTTTTAAAAGCTCGGCTACTATTTTTGGGAACGATGCTGGGGAAAGCGATCTTTGCAGGGAAGGGCAAGAGAGAAACTCCTCCTCCACCCCACTCCTTTGTTGACCACAACACTGAAGTGGTGCTAGCAGCATCCCTTGTGCAGTTTTTGGAGGTGCATCACATCTTTTTGGCTGTAACTTTAGAGGAGTCTTAGGTTTCTCCAGCATCTTCAGTTTCGACAGATGGGCTGACTGGAGTTCATTAAGAAATGTCCATGTGTGTTCAATTTGCTGGAAACACGTTGGTTCCATTTTCTTAAAATGGGACACGCAAGAGTGTTTGAAGATGATTCAGGTCTCTTCCCATCCGCAGTGAGACTTCCTGCTGGGGGACTGCACTCCCAGCCTTTCTCCAGCTTCTGTCACTGTCTCCAATGAGACTGATACCCTTAAGGACCTCGCAGATGTGTGACTTTCAGATGTAGTGTTGTTTGAAGAGATGTCTGGGGTTCTCAGGAACCTCTTGAACTCAGTGGTACATCAGAGCCAAAGGGGTCCTGTTTCTGGTGCGATGGTGGTTGTATTTGAGGCCTGCAGAGCTGGGAGAGGGGCTTGACTCTGAGCTCCTCCACTTAAAAGCTTGAACCTCTGGGAAACTCAGTGACCCACCTTAAGCCACTCAGTCCTCTCCCTGACTATCATTTTATTAAAGTCTATCTCTCCCTTTAGATCTCGTAATATTTGCCTTATATATCTGGTGGTCCAGTGTTGGATGCATATATGTTTAGAATTGTTGTATCTTCTTGCTGAATTGATCCCTTTATCATTATATAATGACTTTCTTTGTCTCTTTTTACTGTTTATGACTCAAAGTCTGTTTTATCAGATGTGAGTATAACTAATCCTGCTTGGTTTTGAGTTTCTGTTTGTGTGGGATATCTTTTTCATCACTTTACTTTCAGTTGATATGTGTCTAAATTTAGAGGTGAAATGAGTTTCATGTAAGCAGCATATAGTTGGATCATTTGAAAAATTCATTCAGTCAGTCTGTATCTTTTAAGTGGAGTGGTTAATACATTTTCCTGTCATTTTATTGATTGATATCTGGTTGTTTGTATATCCATTGTTCCTTTTTCTCTTATTTATGATTGTGGTTTGGTAATTTTCTATAGTAGTAACATTTGAGTCTTCGCTCTTCCTTATTTGTATGTTTGCTTTTCCAATGGGTTTTTATATTTTTGTGTATTTTAATTATGATAGATACTGTCCTTTTGCTTCCAAATGTAGGACTGCCTTAAGCATTTCTTGTAGGAATGGTCTAGTGGTGATGAATTCCTTCAGCTTTTGCTTGTCTGGGAAATGCGTTATTTCTCATTCATTTATAAAGAAAAACTTTACTGGGTATAGTATCATATCCTTGGTCAGCAGTTTCCTTTTCTTTCAGCTCTGTGAATATATTATTCCATTCTCTCCTGGTCTATAAAGTTTCTGCTGAGAAATCCACTGTTAGTCTGATGGAGGTTCCCTCATAAATGACTAGATGCTTTCCTCTTGTTTTTAGAATTCTTTTTGCCTTTGACTTTTGACAGTTTAATTATAACGTGACATAGAGAAGAGCTTTTTGCACTGTATTTATTTGGGGGTCACTGAGAGTCCTGTATCCAGATGTGTACATCTCTTGCTAAACTTGGGAAGTTTTTCAGCTCTTATTTTGCTAAATAAGTTTTCTATTCTTTTAGTTTTCTCTTTACCTTCTGGGACACCAAACATTAGAATATTTTGTCACTTTATAGTGTCCCATATGTCATATAAGCTTTGTTCATTTTCTTTCTTTTTTTTTTTTTTGAGATGGAGTTTTGCTCTGTCACACAGGCTGGAGTGCAGTGGCGTGATCTCAGCTCACTGCAGCCTCCACCTCCCAGGTTCAAGCAATTCTCTGTCTCAGCCTCCCAAGTAGCTGGGATTACAGGCACCTACCACCATGCCTGGCTAATTTCTTTTTGTATTTTTAGTAGAGACAGTGTTTCACCATCTTGGCCAGGCTGATCTTGAACTCCTGACCTCATGATCCACCCACCTCAGCCTCCCAAAGTGCTGGGATTACAGGTATGAGCCACTGCTCCTGGCCTAGCTTTGTTCATTTTTATTCTTTTTTTCCTTATTTTTATCTGACTGGTTTATTTCAAAAGGCCTCTCTTCAAGTTCTGACATCCTTTTTCTGCTTTATCTAGTTTGCTGTTGAAGCTTTCAAATGTATTTTATATTTTATTTAATGCATTCCTTGGTACTAGAATTTTTATTTGGTCCTTTATTACGATACTCATTTCTTTGGTAATTTCTCTTTCGTATCTTGAATTTTGTTTCTGATTTCTTTGTACTATTTTTCTGTATTCTCTTGTATCTCACTCTACTTCTTTAATATCATTATTTTGAATTTCTTTCCCTGAGATTTCGTAAGTTCTTTTTGATTTGGATCTGTTGCTGGAGAATTATTGTGTTCCTTTGGTGGTGTTATATTTCCTTGCCTTTTCATGTTTCTTTCTCTCACATTGGTATCTGCACATCTAGTGTAACAGTCTCTTCTTCCAGTTTCTTGAATTTGCTTTCATGAGTGGGGCCTTTTTCCTGAAGATGTACCTGTAGTGTTGAGTAGGGCACTTTTGTTTTGATTGTGGGTACAGTAGCATAGTCTCCGTGTAATTTCTTTGGCCTTAAACAATGTCAGTGGTGTTTGATTTCCTCAGCGGCTTAGGGTGTGGTTATTAGTGGAGACTGTGGTCAAGTTTCGCTGGGGGCAGAGATGCCAGATTGGCCTGTCCTCAGGTCCCAGTGGTAGCAGCAGTGTGCAAGTGTGCCTGTCCTTCAGCTTCAGGGATGTGTACGCTGGCACCAGTGTTAGCAGGTAAAAGAGGGCTGATTTTTGGGACTCCAGGCAGCTTACTCAGATACCAGTAGTGGTGGGCCAGGCACGTGGGCAGGTTCTTTGGCCCCTAGGCAACAAGCATGATGTGGGTGATGGCAGTAGCAGTGGCGGGACAAATCTCTGGCTCCCAAGCAGTTTGTGCTGGTGTTGGTGGTGGCTACAACATGCTAGGTGGGCCAGTTGCCAGGCCTGCAGGTGGCATGTGCAGGTGGGTGCCCACTGTGGTGGGAATGGCAGGTTGGATGGGCCTAACTTGAAGCTCCTGGGGGGAGGGCTCAGGTGTCAGTGGTGGGGACTAGGCTAGGCAGTCCTCAGTCCTCTGGATGGCATGCTTGGACACTGGGGGTGCAGAGCCAGGCTAGGTGGACCTGTCCTCAGGCCCCCAGTGGTGCTTGCAGGTACTGGTTGTGGTGGGCAGGGGTGGGGTGATCCCCAGGCCCAAGATGTGCTGTAGCCCTGCTTCTGGGGAGGGCTCAGTAGCTTTCAGTGGCAGCAGCTGTATGCAGGTGGCTGAGGAGTGCACACTTTGCTTGTGCATTGGCACTTGTGACTGCTGTGGGCAGGGGCGTTTGCTTTTAAGGTGCATGAAAATGTGTGGCAGCATCATTGCAAGGGGCAGTGGGGTCTTTGTTACTGACTCACTTCAGCCCTGGGGGCAGCTGTCAGTTGTGGTAGCATCTGTGGGCAGGGGATGTCAGTGGGGCTCCAGGGATGTGGAGAGGCAGGGGCTGTTGGGTCCACTGCAGTCTGGTGAGGGCTAGGCTCCTTTTGTGTGATACCCTGTGGTAGCTGCCTAGGGTGGGGTGAGGAGGGACCTGGCATGAGTGCCCCTCTGGAGCAAAGCCATCACATGGTCTCTAGGCAGCATCCTAGGTAAGTCTTTGGGGCTGTGAGTGTCTAGGGCTTTCCCGTGGCTAGGATGCAGGAGTCTGCAGTGGAAGTGTGGACCTCCAGGGGTCACTCGCTCCCCCTTTCCCTACGCTGGGAGCCTCTCCAGGATCCCAGCTGACCCCTGTCAAGCAGGCTGCCTTGCTTTTCACTCCTTCCTGGCTTTAGGTGTTTCTTGTCACCCTCTGTTGAATTCTAGTGTTCTCTTAGATGATCTGTTCAAAATGTGAGCATCTACTCGCTACTTTGGGTCTTCGTTGTGGAGGGGGTGAGTCACAGAAGCCTGCAGTCAGCCTTGCTGAAGCCCCGCTGAGAACCTCGTATTTTTGACTCCTTGCTAATTTTGACAACAAAACTTTCTTTTACTAACTTTATACTGATCCTTACTTATATCTTTTTGTTGGATTCGTTTTTTTTGTTTTTTTCTTCTGCCAGAGGAAACTCTTTAAGAATTTTCTCAAATAGTGCTTTGTGGAACAAGTTCTTTGAAATCATCTATATATGAGGCTGGAGCTATTACTTTTTTTGTGTTAAATAATAATCTAACTAGATGCACTGTTCTAAGTTAAAATGCTTTTCTTTAAAATATTTAAGGTATGACTCCATAGTTTTCTGGTATCCTGTTGTTATCGCAAGGCCTGATAAAAATCTTATTTTTGTTCTTTCGTAGGTGTTGTGGGCTGAACCGGGTCCTCTAAAAGGATGTTGAAATCCTAATGCCTTTGGAACTAGGGTAATTGCAGATGTAATTAGTTAAGAGATGAGGTCCTACTGGAGTAGGCTGGGTCCCTAATCCAACATATTGGTGTCCCTCTAAGAAGAGGGGAAGAGACACAGAGACACAAACACTCAGGGGGAAGGCTGCATGAGCAGGGAGGCAGCAGCTGGGAGTGTTGTGTCTACAAGTTGAGGACAGTGGCAAATCCAGAAGCTACGAGGGTCATAGAATGGAATCTCTCCTAGAGCTTTCCGAGGGAGCGTGGCCCTGCCGGCATCTTGATTTTGGACTCGTAGCCTCCAGAACCATGACAGAATACATTTCTGCTATTTTAAGTCACCCATGTGTAGTGCCACACTTGGTTCTGGCAGACCTAGGAGACAAATCCAGCAGGTCACTGACTTTTTCTCCTGGAAGATATAACATCTCATGTTTTTCTTTGCTCTTCCTTCCTGCTGCCTGGCTGGCGTGGGTTCAGCCTGTCCTGTTCAGTTCCCCATGAATCCTGTCAGTCTGAGGATTTATAAAGCATGCGACTTTTTCATTTTAGGTTTGGGAGACTTTCAGTCATTGTTTCTTGAGCGACATCTCACCTGTGCCCCTTTCCCGCTTTTCTTTCCCTTTAGGGAGCTGTTGCCGCCCCTCCTGTTCTCTACCTC
>NW_012102721.1:1463989-1577381 GCF_000951045.1 Mandrillus leucophaeus | reverse complement strand
AACCTCCACCTCCCAGGTTCAAGTGAGTCTCCCGCCTTAGCCTTGCGAGTGGCTGGGATTATAGGCGCCACCACCATGCCCATTCTGTAGTTTTAGTAGAGATGGGGTTTCACCATGTTGACCAGGCTGGTCTCAAACTCCTGACCTCAGATGATCCTTCTGCCTCGACCTCCCAAAGTGCTGGGATTACAGGGATGAGCCGCCACGCCTGACCCCCCAGTGCACTCTTCAGTGGGTCTGTCGTGCTTCTTAGCCCATCCCTCCTGTGCTTTATTTCATCAATTCTGTTTCATATCTAGTATCAGCAAGTGTTTCTTCTTTCTGTTCATTTTGGCTTTGTGTTTGCAAAGTCCTCTGTTACCGCACTGGGGCCGTCACTCGTGTTCACTGTGGATTTTCGCCGCCCCTAGCTTGGTTCTGTTTCCTCAGTAAAAGGTGATTCTGTGGCTCTTTCCTCTCACTAAGGACTGTGCTCCTCGTCACCTCCCTACAGGCTTGACCATGATTCTGCTGGGATGATCGAGGGATGTAGCTGGAATTGTCTCCCTGGGTGTAGGGTAAAAGACTAGGCCTCATGTGGGGTCCCTCGGGTGAGTTTCAGGAAGACAGCAGGTTCTAGGGTGTACAGGGCCCACCGGCCCCTGTCCCCGAGTCCTCTTTCATTCCAGGCACTTCTCTCTGTGAGGAAGCCACCGTCCACCCATTTCCCTGGGTAGGGCCAGGGAGGGCAGCCTCTGCTCAGGGTCTACCAGGGCCTGGCTCCAGAGCTGCTGGGAGTCACCCTGGCCGGCACGGAAGCCCCTCCCCGTGGTGGGGCTGGCCCGGATGCTGGCCGAGGCCCCATCTGTGGGTGTGTGCAGAGGCTGTTTCCTCCTCCGCCCCCTCTTTTATGGGGTCCTGAGGACCCTGGGGTCCCTGTCCAGCCTGTGGTCTTTGACTGAGCAATGCGAGTGTAATGGGAACCAGGAGGTGTCTTCCAGGTCCCATCCAGGCCTGGTCTGTCCTGGCTACTCCTGGGGGAGAGAATGGGCCTTCGCAACCCCATCTGAGAGTCTGCTGGGGCTTCTGCATCCACACTGCCTTCCCTCCCTGCTATGCACACCACTGCCAGCAGTGTGGTTTGGGTGTCATCTCCTATAAATCTCGTATCGAACCGTAATCCCACTGCTGGAGGTGGAGCCTGGTGGGAGGTGGTTGGATCATGTGGGCGGATTTCTCATGAGTGGTTTAGCGCCATCCCCTTGGCCCTGTCCTCGTGTCAGTGAGTGCTTGGGAGATCTGGTTGTTTAAAAGCATGTGGCACCTCCCCTCCGTTCTCTGTCTGGCTCCTGTTCTGGCCATGTGACGTGCCTGCTCTCGCTTCGCCTTCTGCCCTGAGTGGAAGCACCCTGAGGCCTCCCAGAAGCTGAGCAGATGCCTGCGCCGTGCTTGTACAGCCCGCAGAACCCGGCACCAGTTAAACCTCTTTTCTTTGTAAATTACGCAGCCTTAGGTATTTCTTTACGGCAATGCAAGAATGGCCGAATACACCCAGTGACACTCCTGGGCTCCTCAGAGCTATTTTGTCAGCCGATGAGGAGGCTCGCAGATGAGGAGGCTCGCAGGTCCGGCCGCTTCTGTTGTTGCTTGTTTTATCTCCATGGTGGGGGGCGGGTCCTGTCAGGGAGCTGGCGGCCTGTACTTGTTTTCCGTTTTGTGTGGACATCACACAGCTCTTTGAACAAAGCAAGAGTCTCACTCATGGCTTCTTGTGTTCTGAGATGTACTGAGATCCTTAAGCAGCGTCCGTGTGGACGTGGCACAGCGAGAAGGCATTTGGACTCCTCTTCCGGGCCTTGTTTATTTTGTGGTGCTGAGGGGAGGGCAGGGCGAGAAGGGGGATGTTGTCTTTGACACGCAGCACAGGCCGTGAGGCTGGCTCGTCCCACACTGTAGCGCTGGGACCAGGGCAGGGGAGGCCCTTTTATCTGTTGCTCCTGACTCCGTGGTTCTGTCCTAACAGCAGCAGGGTGGGGACTGCTGAGGATTCAAGAAAAATCTGCGTTCAAAGCTCCAGGAAGGATCTGGACTGTGTGAGGCCCAGCCAGGGGCTGTGTATTGAGAAACAAGGACCTTCAGGGACTGTCTGGTGGGGCGAGCTTTGCATGGTGAGGTCTTGGGGTGTGCTGGGGTTTTGATCGCCATCCAAAGTCTTCATGCATTTGAAGTTTTATAGCCCAGTAATCCGAGGGGGCTGTTTCCTCCCACACAGTCTGCCCATTTAGGGCTGCTGAGGGGGAGCAGGACTGTGGCAGAACGATGCCAGCCGCCTCCTCAGGGCCATGCATTACAAGGGAAAGGCTGAGCCGCCATCTGGGCACGATGCTCGGAGGGACTCCTTCTGCTCAGGGCTGCGCTTCACTGTCCAAAATGAGCACCAGCCTTTCAGCATAACAGTGCACAGCCCAGGATTCTGGAAGGTTCTGATTCTCACAAACCCCAGACCTTGTTCAGGCCAAGTGAGCGCTTCAGGATTTTTCCATGGTGCCAACCAGGCCCTTGACCTTGCAGAGTGTGAGTCCCAGAAGCCAACGGGGTCACTGCATGTAGACCAGTGACTTCTCCTTACAGACCACACGTGCAGGGCCCAGCACCTAGGCTGCAAACTCAAGGAGGCCCTCACATTCAGGGTGTGCACGTCTGCACTTCCCTGCTTCCTACACCTCACCCCTTCCCAGCCTAGACCATGTGCTGTCTACTCAGCATGCATTTATTGAGGGTCCATTCTGTGGCTGGCTATCTGCTGGGGTCACAGAGGTTGAGGAAACTCAGTTTCTGCCTCTGCATGACTTACAGTTCATTTGGGGAGGCCATATGTCTACCAGTATATTAGGGTGCTCCAGAGAAACAGAACGGATAGGATATCTCCTTTCTCTCTCTCTCTCTTTTAAGGAATTGGATCATGCAATTATGAGAGCTGGCAAGTCTGAATTCTTCAGGGCAGGCCCATTGGCTGGAGAGCCAGGGAAGAGTCGATGTCTAAAGACGATTGCCTGGCAGAATTCTGTCTTCCTCCAGGGACCTCCATCTTTTCTCTTATGACCTTCAATGGATGGAGGGTAATGTAATTTGCTTTACTCAAAGCCTGTTGACTTAAACGTTAATCCCATCTAAAACATATCTTCACAGTAACATCTAGACTGGTGTTTGACGTAACAACTAGTCACCATGGCCTAGCCAAGGTGACGTATAAAATCAACCATTGCAACCAGTAACTACTAAAAAAACTCAAATGCAATAAATGCATGATTGCACTGGAAGTATGCAGTGGCCCAAGGACCAGCGTCTGTGGGGACTGGGAAAAACTGCATGGAAGAGAAGATAACTTGGAGAAGGAGGAGGAGATTCCATTAGGCCTAAGATGGTGTGTGGTGGGGAGGCGCTCCTGGCCTCTGTCCTTCATCCCCAGCCCTTGTCTTTGGCATGGATCACCAAGAGAATTGGGGATAGGAAAGACCCTGGGTGGGCTGTTGTGTGTGAGGGGCCCAGAGGTCCTCGTGAGGCTGTGCTATGCATGAAAAATCCACAGGGCCCAGAGGTCCTCATGAGGCTGTGCTATGCATGAAAAATCCACAGGGCCCAGAGGTCCTCGTGAGGCTGTGCTATGCATGAAAAATCCACAGTCAGCTCCAGTGCTGGGCTTTTGAGCCTGGACCTGGAGGGTTGAGATCGCAGCATCTTGAGCCTGGGTCAAGCTCCTTGCAGGAGAAGCCCTGAGCTCTTCTGAGACATCCTCAGGAAACATGCAGTGCAGCCCTGCTGGAGGCCAGAGTTGGGGTAAGGCTCATGGAAAGCTGCTGCAGCTCCCCACAAAGCCTGGCCATGTTCTAACAGCTCTGCTGCCTCCCCAGGGGCTGGAATGCACCACTCCCGGTGGGGTGGAGACTTAGGAATAATATTCACGTTGATTGATGGCATAGTGGCCTGCGTGGGTGGCTCATTCCTGCTGCACTGTCCTCAGCGAACAAGGCACCAGGGAGATCATCTCCAGATGCCCAAAACCAGGGAGATGGAAAACATATCCCTGGGCGAAGCGTGATGTGGGTTTCTCACTTCCCCTGGGAGCTGGCTGTGGGTCACACGATGTGTGCACAGAAAACACTCGGGCTTTCTGGGCGGGTCCGGCCGTGTTATTTGGAGGCCGTTCAATACCTTCACAGCAAGGTTTCATTTTCCACTCACGGAGGGCCCAGAGCTCCCCAGGCTGCAGGGTAACATATCTGCTATCGTTGAAGGGACCAGACACTCACTGAACACTCAACTCTTGGGTGGAAACTACCTCACAGGCTGCGGGTGGAGCGCAGGGGCAGGCCCCAGCAGGAGGTCCCGTCCCAAGCATCGGGTTTAGAATGACAGCTCCCTGGCAGGGGGCTGCGCTGAGGTCGGCAAGCTTGGCTGTGGCACTCACTGACTTGGAATGCCAACCCCCCAAGGGGGCTGTGCCTCCTAACACACACAGGGGGGTCGGCAGTGTGGGGAGGGGAGGAGAGACCTGTGGAAATGACCACATGGCTGAGCTGCCTGGTGTGTCTTGGGTTCAGGGTTCACTCGTGGGGGCTTCTGACATCTGCACTGTTTTTCCACCTGGGGGTGCCTTTGGCAGCTAAAAAAACACTACCTGAATGGTCTTCTCGTGTTCAGGTCTTATGGTTTGCAGAGGGCAGTTTAATCCGTGAAGCAATAGTGACTCATGAGAATGCATTCGATGTCACTGAACGCATTCAATGTCTAAGCCCATCGTCTGGTCTCACCATGTCCTGGGTTAAGTGCAAACCTTGGGATGCAGGTGGTTAAGTGGTCTGTGATGGACCCCGTCTGTGCTGGAGGAATGTTTGCCTTATTCTGGGAACTTCTTGAATCTGCAATGACCCTTAATGATCCCCTACAGAAGAAATCATTGTTCCCCTGAGAACTGTGTTCTACGGTCTTTGTGAATGACTTTCATTTTCGATGAATTGTAGCTGAGTATACAGAGTATTTGCCATGACATTTTCCTTGGAGTGGGGTAAACTTGTCCTAAGCCATCTCTGGTAGACTCATCTGTTCCTTCCTGTGCCTGTCATAGTGCGTCCAAGGTGGTTTATGTAAGTCTCTTACTGACTCTTAATGTCCCTCTCAGAAATTAGCCAGGTCAATATGACTGTTCTCAGGA
Source organism: Mandrillus leucophaeus (assembly GCF_000951045.1). Lineage (NCBI taxonomy): Eukaryota > Metazoa > Chordata > Mammalia > Primates > Cercopithecidae > Mandrillus > Mandrillus leucophaeus. Next base: position 1,572,190 of record NW_012102721.1, on the reverse strand, counting down.
GAACACTCTTTTATTTACCCCGGGCCCTTATCTAGAAATCTAAAGTAGCACAGAGTGGTTTCCTGTGTCCAGTTCAGCCCCCTAGTGCAGTGCCTGGCCCGGGTGCTGCTGGCAGAATGCACTTCGGTTTCTGTAACCAGGCGTTCCTCTTTCAAGGAACACACTGAAATTCAGGGCACATTCTGGATCATTTTGAGAGAGGGAAAGAAAACTACCTGAATGAGGAGACCTGGTTTGAGTCCTGCTGCTGCTATAGAAGACCTCAGAGAAGTTAGTTTTTTGCCTTCCCTGTGCCTCAGTTTCCTCACTATAAAGGAGTGACCAGTGCCTGTACCATGAGATCATTGTGAGAATTGGACAAAAGGATATATAAGAAATAATATCAACTGGTAGAAATGTTGTAAGGTTACTATTATTCTCATGGTCTTATCTCCTCTGATGGCACAACCTTTTTTTCTGGAAAACTTTTTCTTGGCTGGGTGTGGTGGCTCACGCCTGTAATCCCAGCACTTTGGGAGGCTAAGGTGGGTGGATCATTTGGGGTCAGGGGTTCGAGACCAGCCTGGCCAACATGGTGAAACCCCACTTCTACTAAAAATACAAAAATTAGCCGAGCATGGTGGTGGGTGGCTGTAATTCCAGCTACTTGGGAGGCTGAAGCAGGAGAATCACTTGAACCCGGGAGGCGGAGGTTGCAGTGAGCCGAGATGGCGCCATTGCACTCCAGCCTGGGCAACAGAGCGAGACTCTGTCTCAAAACAAAAAAAACAAAAACATTTTTCTTATGTTGAGCAGAAATCAGCTTCCTTATGTCTTATATCCATTAGACCTAGTTGTTAGCTTTGGAGCAGAAAAAGTAACTCCTAACTCTTATTCCAAGTGACATTCTTCTGGATCCATGAGAGCTTTCCCGTCCATCCACATCACCTCTGTCCATACTAACGCCTGACCCCCTCTGCTATCCCAGTGCCATTTCAATGCCTGGCATTATCTGGGCTGCTTAAAAGAGTGTGCCCAGAAGAGAGGAGAATTCTCCAAGCAGATGTAGTATGTGCAGCTGTGTTCTTAGAGGCCTTTACTGTGTATTTTCCCTGCCTGTTAAATTGTAGGATTCTGAATGGCAGAGCTCCTTTCTGTCATCTATCTTTTCTCTTGCATTCCAATGCCAGGTAAAATTATTTTTAATATTGGATAAATAAAACGTGTCATGGGCAATAATAATGATTCGCTTCAAGAGAGTGGTAAGTTGAAGCTAGTTTCTGAGAAAAGATTGTTGAATATTTGGAAATTTTGAAATCTGGTTGTTAAATGACTGAGAACTTCAAATTAGCCATGGTGGGAATATTTACACTTTGGAAATTGGCAAATGGTACAAATGTGGATTTTGTTTTTCCTCCCAGAGAGCTGGTTTGCCAGCACAGCACTGCTTTAAGATGAGAAAACCTCCTATCAATCATTCCTAGAGAAAAATGACATTGACTCTCCCCTACCCCTTGTTCAGAGGATAAAATTTAACTATTTTTTTTGTTTGTTTTTTTTTTTGCTTCCTGGAATATTGTTTTCTCAAGAAAGAATAAAAAGTAACCCTGGGTTAAAGATGGGCAACTGGAAAGAATGATAATGTTTCCAGGCACATGGAACCCATCCTCCTTCTCCTCCTTTTCTCAGGAAAGCTTTGGTTCAGCCAGAAAATCTGGCTGAGAAAAATGTAAGACTTTGCAGACACTCCTCAGAATTTTAAACCATAAGTTTTGCTGTCATCATTTTAGACACTTATTTGCTTTAAAGAAACTGTGGAGCAAGAATGTGAAATTCAGTTAACATTTAGGTCTTTTTTTTAAATTTTATTTTTAAAATAACTTGCCATTTGGGAAGGCGATAAAGAGTGTTAATCTCAATTGCTTGGCTGAATGTCTTAGCAAAGTTTTAACTCTGCCAGTTCCAAGATTAGGTGCAGTGTTTCTCAAGGCATAATTTATTTTTGAAATGCTCCTTGGGTTCTGAAATTTCAGCATGCCAATGCTAAACTATTCCTTGAGGGAGAACCACTCTCCCTGAAGAGTCTCCAAGGCCTAATGTTGCTGAGCTTGACTGATAGGCAAAACATCGACAGCCTTAATTTTTTCTTTTCAAAACATGTTTAACTTCAGTAAACCTTAAGCCAAGCCTCTTGCAGATGGCAGACAGCTTAATTGCTGTGGTAACCTTGTCTGACGTTTTTTGGAAAACTTTGGGTGTTATAATAATCCATCGAACCCAGAGAAAATAGATTTCAACCCACACAAAGACATGCATATGGCTCAGAATCTCAACTTGGCTGCTGAGGTTTTGTCCAAGCGTGTTTCTTTTTTTCCCTTCCCTTTCCAGCCTTTCTGGTACAGCTTGCAAGTCCAGCATGTATTGTTTGGACAGCAAGTCAAGAGAGGCCCAAGATGAAATGAATCAGCATTACTGTTTCTTCCCCTAACCCATCTGCCTTCCCGGAAAGTCTGAGATGTGGATGGTAAGAACAGTTGACTGTATTAATGTATTATCTTTATTTTTTGGCCTGTTTTGGGCCCATTTTGAAAAGCTTTATTGATGTATAATTGACACACACAAATCGTATATAATGTGTACATTTGGATGAGTTTGGACAAATGCATGTAACCAAGGTATCATCACCACAATCAAGGTACTAAGCATATCCATCACCTCCAGAAATCTCTTTGTGATGTTGTGTGTGTGTGTGTGTGTGAACACTTAACCTGAGGTCTGTCCTTTTAATATATGGTAAAGTGTGCAATACAGTATTGTTAACTCTAGGTTCTATGTTGTATAGCAGGTCTCCAGAATATATTCATCTTGTATAACTGAAACTTTTACCTGTTGATGTTGCCTATTTTTGCAGTTGGGTTTTACATCCTTTTCTTATTTGTTTGCAAGATAGCTTTACATTTTCTGAATATGTCCTTTCTTAGATATATGAATTTCAAAATCTTCCAGTTTGTGGCTTGCCTTTTGTTTCTCTTAACAGCTTTTTTATGCCTATATCATCTCTCTCTATTTATGTCTTCTTTGATTTTTCTCAGCAATGTTTATGAGTTTATTTAGGAGGTTTTACACATCTTTTATTAGATTTATTCCTAGACATTTGATAGTTTACTTATTTTTAAATTTAACAGATGGTTTGTGCCTCTAGGTTAATGTACACTGTCAATCCTTGGGGCGGCACCAGTTGTGTACTGCATGCAATAATGCATTAGTTGTGCATTACAATAGGGCACTGGCTGTGTATTGCCATAGTGCACTGGCTGTGTATCACAATTGCAATCTACATCTTCCTTGATCATGATCCATGTGCCAGGCACCCACAGACACGTTTTCTTGGGCAATGCATTTTTTCTTCCATATCCCTGTATAATATATAGGATATTTTCTGAATGAATGATTTCTGGTTCAACACAGAATTTGTAATTTTGGGGATATGAGAAAAAATTCATCACGAAAGCTGCAGTTAGTTCTTGCAGCTAAGATCACTGCCATCTTAAGGGCAAAGTTAAAAGTAAAACTCAGTGGAGAGTATCCTTGTTTATGTCAATGACCATGGGCTATGAAGTTTGATGACTTTTTCTCAGCTGTGTTTATAAACACTGGCAAACACACTGTAGCATGGAGAGTAGCCAACTGAAACATGTTTGTACTTCAAATGGATTTATTTTCACCAGTTCCCCACACATGTGACATGTGACACAGTACCTCCTGAAGAGTTCTGTGTAGACCAGAGCTTCTCAACTTTGAACAGACAGCAGCCACTGGAGAGCTCACGAGAATCCCCCATAGTCCTGGGCCCCTTATCCAGAGGTGGACTGATCAGTATTCATGGCACTAGTTAATCTACTTTTTGAACATGTATCCCGAATGATTGTGAGGGAGGTAGTATGGGGACCGCACACTGTGAACTCCTGGCATTATTATGGAAGCTCAGTTGTGTCACATACTAGCTGTGTGACCTTGAGCAAGTCACTCTATTTCACTAAGCCCTAGTTTCTAAATTTTCAAGAGGTGACAATAGTGTATGAATTGGGTTGCTTTCAGCTGCAACTAACAGAAAACCTGATTTCATCTGGCTTCAACAATAACGGGATTTTACTGGTCTTGGCAATTTAGGAGCCCGATTTTAGAAGAACAGTAGATGTATTAATCAGCATCGTGAACACTAGAAGCATGGAGGCATAACGCCACGATGTACACCTCTTGCTCACCGACAATTCAATGCAGCTAGCTGGGGTCCTCCTCCATTCCTGATGCAGAGATGCAGGTTCCTGCCCTCTTGTTTTCCCCATCTCAGCACCTGGCTACTAAGAGCATCGTGGGAGGGGGAGAGAGGAAAGCACATGGGCTCTTACCTGCCTTAGCCAAGAAGTGACACATACCACTGTCATTTACAATTTAGTGGCCAGACCTAGTCATATGGCTCCAATCTAACTGCAGGGACATCTGGTCTCCAGAACTGAGACAATAACCCACCCAATCTGGGGCACTTTGGTATGGCAGCCCTAGTGGCTTAAGGCATGTGGCAAGCACGTGGGATATTTGATGAGTACTAACTGCTTCTGCCAAGCTGAGCTTGAGGTATAATGGCACCAGGCTCTGGTTCTGTCTCTGTGGTTCTTTTGCCTCTGCCCTGCCCTGCATCATGAATTGGCTTTGTTGGATGAATTGGCTCAGGTTGGCTTCCCTCCTGGTTGCAAGAGGATGTCCAAGGGCATCCAGGCTTCACGTCCTCCTATTAATATTTGGGGAGAGAAGTGGTGTTTCCTCCTCCATCCAAAACAGCTCTTGAGCTCTTGAGACTGACTTAGGACACACGCTGTCCACCCTGGACGCAGTTGGGGTCCATCTTTGGTGCTAAGGATAGGGTCAACCTCATCCTAATCAGAATGCAATGCTTGGGAAGGAAAGGAATGATGTGGGGAGGCTGCAACGATCCCCACACCACATACCGACATCCCGGGGGTGGTCGTGAGCTCTAAAAAAGCAGATCCTGCCAAAGCACTTGGCTAGTGGCTGGAAACTTGTAAGGTCTCAGTAAACATCAGCTGTGATGATGATTATTGAACGAAAAGTGTTGTTAGACATTGGGGCACAAACAAGATTGTCCTAAAACCTGAGTTAGTGAAGATGATGCCAGCTGCTAGAACACGTAGTTCCCACATTTGGGATCTTTCATGCTGAGAGGTGGAACTGAGAGAGTGGCTGAGGGACCCAGGGGCCCATGTCATTCATCCTGTGGTCCACTGTGGTGCCCCGGGCTCCCTTGCTTCCTGCTGGGTGGTGGAGGAAGGGAGGAGGAAGGGTTCTATAGCAGCTTCTTATGGGCCAGTGTGGATATGGCTTCCTTGCTTTCACCCCATTCCGTCAAGAGACACCTGCCCTCAACTTCCAGGAAGGCTGGGAGATGAAGTCCGGCCTGTGCCCAGAAAGTAGAGGGCAGAGTTTGAGGACACAAGGTGGCGGAGAGATTCTCTCTTGACCCTGCAGACCTGGAGCTTCTAAAGCCCCTCCTTCACTCATTCAGCAAGGGCTTAGCGAGAGGATGAGCACGGCCCGCCTTTGGGGAGCTCCCGTTCTCAGCCCACCCCTGGTTAGGGCCCCCAGGGGAGCCGGGGCCTTGTTGGGCAGACACGGGTCTCCCTGCTACCTTGCACACCCCAAGGGAACAGAAGAATCTATGGAAGGTGGCGCCTGCTGGGCGTAGTGGTAGGAGGAGCCAAGGAAGGAACCAGCTCATGCCAAGAGGTAGAGATTGGACCTTTGACCAGACTTGGGCCCGATATGAGCCGAGACAGCCCTGGAGCTGAAGCCTCAGGTTGGGGAAGGCCGTGAGTGGGGTCGTACCTCAGTGGGCAGGGTGGGCTATGAGAGAGTGCACGGCTGGAGCGGGCGCCGGAGGAGGCATTTATTAATGACTTCCGTCCTCCATCCTGTTTCTCATCCAAGTGGTTTTGTGCTTCCACACCCCATGGCCGTTGGGTCACTAGATTGGGATTGATGGCGTGGACTCTAAATTAGTAGTTCCATATCTGTAGGCTCTAAGAAAAGCTTTTCTTTTTGTCGTGTATTTACTCACATGCTGTAGACAGCACCAGTTGAACACAGATGGAACCCCGAGGCTCCGAGCTTGCTGGACTTGCTTCAGCCTCCGCAGTACCTTGGTGCCAGGATTCTGAAGGAAAACCACGCCACCAACAGCACTTGCCCCTGGGGCTGGGTCTCCACGGGCAGCCCCACGTTCATCCTCTTTGTTTCTTAACCACCCATCTCTCGCTGCCTCCATCAAAGCCATGTGTAACCAGATGTCCTTTATTTCCTTAAATACTCTCAAGTATTTGTTCTCGTTCAGGAGAACTGTCCCTGCGGAAATGACTTCTCCCAGGGCACAGGGGTGGGTGTTGGTGACCTGCTTGCCTTCCCACTGCCTTCTCCAGGAAAGGCGAGGACGTGGAGTCCCTTCGCAGAAAACAAACTCTCCACGTAGGAGCAGGAAAAGGTTCATTTTCATTCGGAAGCTTTGGACTGAGAGCCAGGGAGAGTCCCAGGAGCAAAGACTTAAGTAGCAAGAAACCAGATTTTAAAACATAGAGGCAGCCTTTCTGGGGTTCAGGAGCCCAGAGGCATCTTCCAGCACCAGGCTGCCTTCCCTCTCTCTGCTTGGCCACCTCTGTGGAGTGGGTGCTTTCTAGGCATATCTTCTGCTGGTTGAAAGAAGGCTGCTGCTGCTCCATTCATCACCTCCACACTCAGCCTGTTTACGGTCAGACCTATTTCTCCTCACCTGCCTCTCTTTATCAGGGAAGAAAACTTTTCTAGATATCACTGCCACTCCCCAGGTTTCTTCCAGCACACCCACCATGCTCACCCAATCCACACCCCCTCGACTCGACTCCCTGCGTGCTGTACACAGGCCACGGTGGGCTCTTCCTCAGGCTCGCCCAGGTTCCCGTCTGCTAGGTGCCTTCCTCTTCCTCTTCCGCCTTTTCTGAGCTGAAGGCTGGGACTCTCCTTGGGGCTTGCAATTTCCTCTACTCTATGCCGGGAAAGCAGGCTACAGGCCCGGATGCTCCAGGGCTCCCGGTATCTCTCTGGATGTTGTTAAAGGCTCTGCGCTCCAACCATTGAGGTGTGGGGAGGTCAGGTTTTCACTTGCTCCTGCTCTCCATTCTCCTGGGATTAGCCAAAACAGAGGCTGAGTTTCTAACATCCTTTGACCTTCTGGCGTCCTACCTGCGGCTGGGCCTTTCCCGTGGGAGGAAGTCCTCCTACCCCAGGGAAGAACCTCGCTGAGCTGGTGCTTCTCTGCTTGCTCTCAGTGTGCTAAGGAACTTAGAAAATTCTCCTCCTTGGTGAGAACTGGCTTTCACGTGACAGTCATGCCGAGATGCAAACAGATTCCCGCTTGACAGCCCCAGTTGAGGCAAGACTTCGTTATTAAGTAAAATAAGTGCGAGGCACGTAGAAGAGTGGCTGGCATGCAGGATCACTCGACACACAGTTGCTGCTGTCACTGTGATGATTATTAGTGAGCTAACTGAGCTTCAGGTCAGAATCAGTCCTGTCCTGAGGTCTGGACAAGAAGGGCCTCACCTTGGCCTCCCATGGGGCCAGGAGCCTGTGGGGCTCAGAGGACATACCCCACCCTCACTTCCCTTCTAGACCGTGCTTCTGGTACTTGGGACTCTGGAATTCCCATTCAAATGGTCCAAAGACAGCTTCTTCCCAGCATCCATCCTCCCAAGAGCGAACTTGCAGCTGGTTGTGCACTGTTAGGCCCAAGGGGTAGCCAAGGAGTGGCCAAAGGGTAGCAATGAAGGGGAGATGGCTGTGTGTGTGGAGAGCGTTTGGAGTCTGGCCATGTGAGCTGCACAACCACAGGTGCCTATTTCTTAGGAGGTGAGACAGAACTGGGCAGGGGGAAAAGAAAGGGAGAAAGGAGGGGTTGGGATGCCAGCTAGTGGACAGAGCCGCCTCGTCCCAGACCACCATATTCCAGCATTATCTTGGGAGCCCAAGACCTCTAAATTCAAACCAGGTTTTCCAGGTTGTTATAAGGCATATTGATCCAGGCAGGCGGCTAGAACACAACTGGACAGCTTGTTAACTTGATGTATTACTTTTCAGTGTTTAGCCATGTGGTTTGTGGGCCTCCATTTTTATACGTGCCTTGGGCCTCACCAGTGCTAGGATGGGTCTGACCAGAAGGGTGTGTGTAACTTGCTGATATAGCACCTTAACCACTGACAAAGCAGTTTTTATTTATATTATCTCGTTCCATTCCCCCACTTAACTTTCACAACAACCACAGACTGGGGTATTACTATTATTCCCAGCTGACAGCGTTGAGTGCTCTGAAGCTAATATACCATGTAATTCAATCGTGTAGTTTAAATTTCTTTCCTGAAAGAAAAATGATCAAGACACTGTATACTTAGAGGCCGGTGTTCACTCAATGCTGTTTTTTTTTTTTTTTCTTCCATGCAGCAGACCCGTCCTTGCTTGTTCTAAGTAACACAGAGTGGCTTTGTTTCCCCAGGAGATATTTTCTCAAAGCTACCATTCTCCACGTGCCTCCCAGTGACCTTCTTTGAAAAGTGTCGCCTCCCAGTGAATACCTAATGCTTGGCACGAAAGCCACTACAGAGGTGTTTGAGCACTGTCCTTGTGCTCAGCACCATGCCAAATTCTGCCAAAAACGGAAAATTATAGGGCATGCTTCCTGCTTGCAGAGTAGTGAATAGAGCTGAGAAAATGTGTTAACAGTGAAGAAATACAGAATGACAATGCATATTTTAATGCTATGTTGTGTGGGAAGTCTAGAGCAGGGGTCGGCAAACTTTTCTGTAAAGAGCCAGATTGTAAATATTTTAGGCTTTGAGGGACAAACGGTCTCTGCTGCAAGCTACTCAGCTCTGCTGTTGTAGCTCAAAAGCGACCACGGATGATACGTAAGTAAATGAGCATGGCTGTCGCTGTGGACTCAGTGTGTCCCCCTCAAATCCAGGTATTGAAGCCCTTTGAGAGGTAATTAGGTATAGATGAGATCATGCGGGTGGAGCTCCCCATGGTGGGATTAGTGACTTTGTAAGAAGATGAAGAGACCAGAGCTCTCTTTTTCGTCATAGCAAGAAGGCAGCCACCTGCAAACCAGGAAGCAAGCTCTCACCAGAACCCCAACCATGCTGGCACCCTAGACTCAAATTTCCAACCTCTAGAACTGTAAGAAATAAATATTTGTTGTTTAAGTCACCTAGCTGATGGTATTTTGTTATATTAGCCTGAGCTGACGAAGACAGTATTCCAATAAAAATAAAGGGTCACTGAAATCTGAACTTTATATAATTTTCATCTGCCATGAAGTTTTGTTTTTCTTTTTACATTTTTCCAACAATTTAAAAATGTTGCAAGTATTCTTAGCTTTCTGGCAATACAAAAACAAGTGGCAGGCTGACATTAGCCTTTGGGCTATAGTTGTTGACCTGGGGTCTACAGCAATGTCTCCTGGATTGTTCAGCAGGGCAAAATTACTCATGAGCTATTAAGCATTCGGAGACAATAAGTCAGGGAATGGCTACGTCCTCTGCATCCTGGTGTGAGAGTCATATTGTGCAATAGCATATTAAAGGCCCTGAGGAGTCCCGCAGTAAGGAAACATGTTCAACATGTGCATGTTGTTTATTGCAGCATTTCCCAGACTTGGTCATGAGAATCCTCCTGCTCCTCCATCTTCCTTTCTTCTGCTGTCCCTTCCTCCCCCTCCTCTTAGACTTCTTTACTTTCATGGTCTTCTTCCCCTTCTTCTTTTTCCTCCTCCCTTTCTCTCTTCTCCTTCTTTCTCTTCTCCTTTTCCTCCTTCTTTCTGTTTCTCCTTTCCTCCTTTTCTCTCTTCCTCCTTCTCTTCCTTTTCTCTCACTTCTTTTCCTTCCTTCTTCCCTCCCTCCCTTTCTCTCCTTCCTTTTCTCCTTCCTTCCTTCCTTCCTTCCTTCCTCCCTCCCTCTCTTTTCCCCCCTTCCTCCCTCCTGTTTTCCCTTTCTCTCTTTCCTTCTCTCTTTCCTTCTCTCCTTCCTTCCTTCTCTCCTTCCTTCCTTCCTTCCTTCCTTCCTTCCTTCCTTCCTTCCTTCCTTCCTTCCTTCCTCCCATCCATCTTTCTTTCCTTTCTCTTTTTCTTTCTTCATCCTCGCTTTCTGGCTTCTCCTTCTCCTTCTCTCTTCTCCTCCTCCTCTGCCACAGGATAGGTATTAACTTGTAGATTGGATATTCTGAAGAGCCCAGATTGGGAAACGTCCAGATGCACTAAAGCTGTTGCTAGCACAGTTTGGAAGTGGTGGGAATGAGGAAGGTTTATGGAAGATCTGGAATTTAAATTTATACAACTTTCTTATGAGTTCAGCTTCAGTTGGAGAGAAGTGATTTTTTTTCCCTGATAAACAATTCTGCCCTCTTGAGGGACACATGTCCTCTGCTGCGTCCCTGGGAAGCTCCATCCCTGGAATGGAAGGGATCTTTGTGGGGAAAAGCTGCTACTGACTTGGATTTCAGGGTCTGTAACATGCCAGTGTGGACCACAGACTCTTGATCCCCAGTGCAGCCTGATCCTTTCCATCTCAGTCAATGGCCAGAAACGTATGATTCACCCTTGACTCCTCTCTTGCTTTTATACCCGCATCCAATTCATCAGCAAACCTTTTGAACTCCACCTTCAAAATACATTCTGAATTAAACACTTCTTATCACCTCTAGCCCAGTCCACCTGCCCCACAATAGTTAGCCCTCCAGCCCCCCAAGTATTCCTAGACCAGAGGTCTTCAGAGTGTGGAGGTACAGAAGCCGTTAAACATTTTATTTATATTTACTCATTCCCCATCCTTCTATCTTTTAATAATGTGCACATTGTACATTTTCTGGGGTACATATTATATTATTAAAACAGAACATGTTTACAATTTATAATGTAGTGTTGAAGAGGGAAGCTTTTCCTCTGCCCTTTGATGATTCACTGATATGAACTAATAACAGATAGATTAACAGGAGGAAAGGCAGGCATATTTATTAACATGCGTAAGCATGGGAGCCATACAAAATATGAGGACCAATGAAAGGCCAGATGGTTGAAGCTTTGATATCCTCATCGTAGCAAGGAGGGAAGTGGGGAGCTGCAGGCAATTTTAGAGGGTAGTCAGTGATTTTTAGGGTGCACGAATGGGTCTGAAGACCAGACAATGGTTTGTAAATTATTTTCTTTGGATGCTGAATGGGACCAAAGGACAAACTAGCTTGGGGACAAGTTATAGGAAATTGAGGGGTGGAACTGAAGTGTGAGCAAAGGCCACCTTGTTATGTATGTACATATCCTCAAGTAATCTCTCAGAGCTGCCCTTAGAAGAATAGATGGAAAGTCTGTCCAGATGTAGAGACTTTGAGTCTCTTCTCTAGGGGTTAATCTTTCTTGGTTGTTCGATAAGATTCCTAGGGAGGGGGCTTAAGACAACTGAATTCCTTTTTTTTTTCTTTTTGAGACGGAGTCTCACTCTGTCGTTCAAGCTGCGGGGGCATGATCTTGGCTCACTGCAACCTCCACCTCCCAGGTTCGAACAATTCTCCTGCCTCAACCTCCCAAGTAGCTGGGATTACAGAAATGCACCACCATGCCCAGCTAATTTTTGTAATTTTGGTAAAGACAGGGTTTCGCCATGTTGGCCAGGCTGGTCTCGAACTCCTGACCTCAAGTGTTCCACCTGCCTCGGCCTCCCAAAATGCTGGGGTTACAGGTGTGATCTACCGTGCCCTGCTGACAATTGAATTTCTTTTAGCAAGAAGTTTCCTCAATCGAATAAGAAAATTCCAGAGAGAGCCCCTCCCTGCATTTGGTTGTTGTGGGGAGGGGACAAATGTGGAGAGAAACAAGAGAAGGTTAGAAAGTCCATGGTTCTGCGGTAGTTTTTGAGGCTTTCCAATTTCCTTTAATTAAGATGTGCTCAGCATATAAAGCACCATACTTTGGGGTATTGTCCTCTGAGCCCCAGCAATAAATAATGTGTGTGTGCATGTGTGTGCATATGTGTGCGCGCGCGCGTGTGTGTGTGTGTGTGTGTGTGTAGAGGAGGGGTGGAGAATTTGGGTTATTTTTGTAAGCTATTTGTTCTGCACACATAAAATAAAAGCCAATCCTTCTCCTGAGAATAGCTAGAAAAGAAGAAAATATTAAAAATGTCTGAAGGCACTAGACAGTTCACAAAGCAGTGAAGAATTTTAGGGACAAGATCTGGGAGAGAAATAAAATACGGAAAGGTGAGCCAGCATTTGTGACCACTTTCCCCTAGGTATCCTTTTTCCAGAAGAGGTGGCTGAGAGAGAGAGAGAAGCTAACAGAGCTGTTGATAGACAACAGGGATAGGAGAACAGACATGGGCATTCAGAGTCTGCAAGGAACTTGAGACCCAGAGTCCCCTCCCCCACAATTATCTCAGTATTTGGGTTGGGAAAACCACATGAGGGTACAGCCTAGGAGTAAAGATTGACCTGAAGTAGTCTGACCTTTGCAATACATTAAGCCTAGGTTTGAATTCGTTCAACCCCAGATTGGATTAAGCAGGTTAGGGATTGTTAGGGCCCGTAGATTTCAGACCTAAGTAAATGTAATTTCTCTCTGGAAAAGGTAACGTTCTTCCATATCTCCATGTATTTCATATACAATGTCTGGCACTCAACGAAAATAACCTGGTGCATGAAGAGACAAGACAATGTTAAGAGAGAGACATATATCTAAATTTGTGGATTTAAAATAACCATGCTTAATATGGTCAAGGGAATAAATATAAATTGGGGATTTTGACAGAGAACTAGAAAGTATAAAACGGTATCAAAAGAAAATTTTAGAAAAGAAAAAATTACCGAATTCAGGCTCCGAAGTTTAATACAGATTAGACACGGCTGAGGAGAAAATTAGTGAACTGGAATAAGAAAAATATCTAGAAGAAGCACAGAGTGAAGAAATCAGAAAAGAGCCAGAGACATAAGAAAGCAAAGTAAAAGTCTAACAAGGAGAAGAAAGGAGAAAATGAGACAGAGGTCATATCTGAAGAGATAATAATGAAAAATTTTCCAAGACAGATGACAGGCTTTAAACCACTTATTCCAAAAGGACTCTGAACCCCAAGCAAGACAGATATGAGGAAAACCACACTTCAGTGCATTATAGTAAAGCTGCTATCCACCAGAGACAGACGGAAAACCTCATTAAAAAAAGATCAAATCCAATTTCCTGAGAATGGCTGGCAAAAACTACATGACCTGGCCGTATCTTCTCAGCTTCATTTCTCACCACCTGCTACCTTGTTTCTTTACTCTAACCTTCTTTATTGGATGCTCCTTGAACACAGCAAACTTATTTCCTGGTCAGGACTGCTGTTTCCTTGGTCTAGAAAAATCTTCCCAGATATTTATTTGGCTTCCTCCCTTGCTTCACTCAGATCTCTGCTCAAATTCAGGGTCCTCAGAAAGATTTCTTTGCTGACCCTCAACCTGCCTAGAGCTCTTATCTGTCTCCTTCCATGGCATTATTTTTCTTCCCTACCTGATGTGATATTCCATGTGTATTTATGCAGTGGTTCCCCAACCTTCTTGGCACCAGAGAGCAGTTTCATGGAAGACAATTTTTCCATGGCGCGGGGGATGGTTTTGGAATGATTCAAGGGAATTCCATTTCTTGTGCTCTTTATTTCTATTATTATTACATTTTAATATATAATAAAACAATTATACAACTCACCATAATGTAGAATCAGTGGGATCCCTGAGCTTGTTTTCCTGCAATGAGCCGGTCCCATCTGGGGGTAATGGAGACAGTAACACCTGAAGTGTGCTGCTTATGTCCAGTCTACTTTGTGATCTCGTTTTGGTCGCTGTCACTGCAGAAAACTCTGCTTCACAAAGATAGAATGTTGGAAATGGAAGCAGGCTTTCCAGTGCTTTTCTGGCAACCACAGGATATTCTGCCTTGACTTTAATGCAGAATGTATGGAGATGGGAAGTTGTCTCAGATGTACTTTTATTGCCACTGGATGCAGCTGTACAGTTGAAGTTCACTTGCCACCATGAAGCCTGCAGCTTAATTGTCTCTTGCCACTCACTGAGAGGGTTTTGATACGAGTCTGAAAGCAGTTGACTTATTATGGTGACTGTGCAGTTAAATCTCTCGGCTCACAAGAATCTGTATTGGCAGCTGCTCCCCAGCACTAGCATCACTGCCTCAGCTCCATCTCAGATCATCAGGCATTAGATTCTCATAAGGAACGTGCAGCCTAGATCCTGCACATGCGCAGTTCACAGTGGGGTTTGCGCTCCTGTGAGAATCGAATGCTGCTGATCTGCCAGGAGGCTGAGCTTATGCAGTAATGCTCGCTTACCTGCTGCTCACCTCCTCCTGTGTGGCCCTGTTCCTAACAGGCCACAGACCAGTACCAGGCTGTGGCCCAGTGGGTGGGGACCCCTGTACTTATGTATTATTTGGTTTGTGTCACTAGCACGTGAACTCCATGACGGCAGGGACTTGGTGGAGGCCACTACTGTATTCAGAGCATCTAGCATAGTGCTAGGCAAAGATAAGCCCTCAATAAATCTTGCTGGATGCGCCAATGAACAAAAGAATGAAAGAGGGAAAGCCCGGACTTGCTAGGTGCTCTAGGCAGGCAAAAGAATTCTGTGTCATCCTGCACACTGAGACAGGGCACTTCCTTCCGATGGATCCACCGAGGGGCAGATGCATCTGCAGGTTACCAAGGAAAGCAGTTCTTTGCAGGTGGTAGAAGACTTGTTGCTTCCCCTCCCTATAAAAGCAACAAAGTGTAATGGCAAATTCTGAGAGCCTCTGAGAAAGTCAGGCACCTTTCCAGAAGGCCACCATTTGCTCTGGCTAGGATTACATGTTCTGTGAGTTTTGAGTCTAACTGAAAAATTTATCATAGCCAATTAATCTGTTTAAAAAGACCTAGTCAATGCATTAGATACCTTTTTTCCCCCCTAAGATAATTGAGATGAAACCTAAAAGAGATTAATAAAAAAAAAAATTAAAGCCCTTTTATTTACTGAGCACTTAAAGATGAAGCCGTCTGTCACCATAATGATAGTCTTTAGGGAAAAGCCGTGAAGACGCCAACAAGTAAATATGCCCATAAAATGTCCACTGAGATCCTGAAAAACTGTTCCTTCATTCCTGTTTTCTCTTTTAGATACCCTTGGGTAACCTAGGAGTAAATGGCTGTTTGCTGGTGTTGTTTGATAAGTTCAGAGGTTAAGCGGCACTCAGGGTTCATGGTGCTAATATCTGATTTGTTAGATGAGAGTTTCCTGGAGACAGAGAGAGGAGGCCTTGGGTGCTGGGGCCAGATTTCCTCTTGGGATGACTTTTGACCCTGTCCTTTTCCTAGGGGTAACTGACACACAAAGCCTTCCTGTGTGGGGCTGGGTCAGTTTACACCAAGCATCATTAGCAGGGGCTGCTGCTGGAAACCCCAAGGACAATTTGGGGCGAATGTGTGCTGTGTTGGCCTCTAATCAGTGACTCTAGTCTCCATCATCTACCAGCATTGACAGATTTCTGAGAACCCAAGGTGGGAACAGCAATGTGAGGATGTTATAACATGGATCGAGAGTTAGGCTTTGTAGAGAAGACACGCCAAATTGGGACTTAAAAATTCTGCGCCACACTGTGCCTGTGCTGGCCACCTGGCTGCCTCTCCCTGAGAAGCTCTCCTTTACCTCCATAGGACTTTGGGGAACCTTCAGGCTGTCGTCCTGCCTCTTTTGATCTTTCTCGCAGGTTGCAGATGGAGACAGGTTGTGTACTGGGGATCATTTTCACTTTGCAAATCAGTGTGCAGGAGATGGGACGGGAGCATAATGTCAGAGCCACTTTAATTCCTGCACCCTGGCTTAGGTGAATGTGGAAGATCTCCAGACAGTGTTATATTAGATTTTCACCCCAGTTATGCGGGGACCATCCTGGAGCGGTTAGCACGGATGCTGTAATTAGGAGGAAAGATTGCTGGGTGTCCCTGATGGCTCTGTTCCCAGGCGAAGTGACCTGCTGGCCCCAGTGGAAAAGGGCTGACACTCTGCCTCTGATGAAAAACAGATGCAAATGAGACGCCGTGATTGCAGGAACGCTCCTTAATGGGAAGGGCTCTGCAAGGGAGGGCACCAAGGGCAAAAAGCAGGTTTTATTGGTTTTGTTTTTCAATAAGGGTGATTCCTTCATGGACACTTTGAAATGCTGACAGTGACCTGCAGTCCATGGTTGGAGCAATGCCACGAGCAATCTCTGTGTGTGTGAGGCTTCCTCACTCGGCAGAAGAAGAGCAGCATCGGAGGGGGCTGACTTTGTGGAGGGGGCTGACTTTGCTTTGGAGCAAGTGTCTAATGGTGGCCATTGCGACGTGGGTCGTGTGTGGACTGGGGACCGCCACCGCCACCAGGGGACATAGCTTCCTGTCCTCAAAGGCACGCAGCCCACAGGCAGGACCAGGCCACCATTGCCAGGGAGGAAGGTGCCCTGTCACGTTCACTGCTTATGATGTGAGCCTTCTAAGTCTTGCTCAGTCCCCCTCAACGTTTACTTCCACTTCATTGCCCAGCTGTGTTTCTCACTTGCCTAATATCTTGCTAAGGCCAAAGGAAAAGGAACAAATTGTTTTTTGCCAAAGGTCATCTTCTGAAAAAGCATGTGTGGCTTTCAAAGGCAGCAGGAGTTCTGGCCTCAGTGGAGGAATGAACTGATCTGATGACTTTGGGTTGAAAGATACAGGCAGAGGAAACAGATTCTGTCGAGGCCTTGGGAAGTGGGACAGGCCTGGGTGTCGGGGAGGCAGTGCAGAGGTGATGGGAGGGAGGGGTCGGCAGGAGGGCCCCACGCAGGCCTGGGGCAGGGAGGCCGTGGGGAGGAAGAGGCTGAAGTTAGGAAATGGGAGAAAGGACCTACCTTGGCAGACTTCAGTTATCTTGGTGTTTGACACGATGGCATCGGTGCCCCCTTTTCTAACTGCTGCAGGGAGGACATGAACTGATCCATGACAGCGGCCCCGTTCTGATTGGAGCATGACATCCTCAGGCCAATACTTATCCTGACTTTTAAGCAATTCCTTTTCACAGCCCAGGGCCTCCATGGGGAGGGTGGGTGCAGCTCCCATGGCTTGTAAACAGGCTCGGAGGGTACGGGCTCCCAGCACTTACCCTGGGTGGGACTCACCCCCTTGGCCTGGTACGTGCAGCCTGAGGTCTGCCCATGGGCTCCTGTGCACCCTCTCCCACTCCCTCCTCCATGGTTCCCATGCTCCAGCTACGGGGCCCTGGGACTTTGTGGACGCACCTGTCCCTCGCTGCCCCCTCCAGGTGGAATGCCTGTTACCTGGAGGGATGAGTGGCTTTTGTGGTGGGATTCTCTTCCAGATTTTCAAGAATCTGAAAACAAAAGTTCACTTTCAAAGAACAGTAGGTGAAGGCTGTGTCAAAAAAGAAGTATCTGGGAGTTTCAGCTGTCACATCAGAAGCAGCAGGTGACCCGTACCCTGGTTGGTGAGACCTGGGTGGGCTTTGCTGCTGGCTGGACCTCTGTGGACCCCCTGGCATGGTCTCTGCTTGCCAGAAGCCTGGAGAGGAGCCCAAAGACTTCAAGTCAGCCGCTGTCTCCTCACCTTGTGGGCCACACACCCCTCGAGTTTCCTTCTCTGGGGAAAAGGATGAAAAGGCCTGTTTATAAACATTAATTGAACTGTTTGCCTATTTCCATTGACTGAATCATATTTTCCTTGGCTGATATTAGCTCATGGTGTTTATCTGGGCTTAAAATCCTTTGCAATTTAATATTATTCAATGTCACAATTTCTCTGTGGGTACTTTTCACCATGTGTCTCTTGAATCTCTCATTTTATCCACTGTCCTTCCCTTGCGGGTGGTTCTGTGCATTAAATTACCTCCCCTCTGAAGTTTGTGCCATAATTTGAGGGGACACATTTTTGTTGGCAGTCTCTGCATAGAGTAAGATTTTGAGGGCTCTTGACAAGCTCCAAGGGATTCGAATGTGGTTCTGCTGCTTGGAAAAGACAGTGACTTCTCTGGCAACCAAGGTCTGCGGTTACCTCTTTGCAGTTGGCTCAAACCTCAACACCCTCAGATCTGGCCAATGAAAGCTTTCAGGGTGGCTTTTCCAGGAGAGCAGGTCCCCTCCATTGCAAACTGTCCCATCTGGAGTGTGCTTTTGGCTCTTGTGCAGTGACCGGGCCTTGGGAAGCATCTGCTTTTGGGTGGGCCTCCTCCAGCCTTTTCCTGGGCCAAGGTTAGTCCTCAGCATGGCTGCAACCCATGTTTAGAGTCCTGACCTGGGCCGGAAAGCACGGTCAGTGCTTTATATGCATTTATCTCCTTAATCTCAGCAGCCCAGATGAGAAAACAGAGGAAATTCTCGGGAAGGGGTGGGTCTGCCTGGCTCCCAGGCCTTCCTTCACCCTTCACCTCTTTGCTAGCCCACTGCTGCCCCTCACTCTGCCTGTTACTGCATCACACAAGAGATCCCTACATCCTGAGTTCATATACTGTTGATTTTTAAAGAGAAGGACAGCAAGGAAAGTAGCAGTGGAAAATCACTTGCCAGAGAAGCTCTGGTGGTCAGAGTAGAAGTTCCCAGCTTTTGGATTGAAAAGAAGAATTGGGGGACATGGGAATAGTCAACATGAAATGTGCCTTTTCCAACAGAGAGCAAGAGGTTGGGAACATGTCCAAATGGGACAGATTTTAAAATACAGTTACTTTAAGATCATAAAGACTCAGTGAGAATGGATTAGAGCTTGGCATCATTCTTGAAAAAGAAGGTAACTGACACCAGGAGGCTCGTTTGTGGTTCTGGGTGAAATTGTGATCTACTCCCTCGTAGGCTGTGTGGCCATGGAGTGTGGAATTCCATCAGCCAAAGCTCTCTGGGAAATTACTGTCTTATCTGCACCCACACTATGATTGTGTACACGGCCCTTGCACTGCTTCTGTTTGCATATCTAGGCCTGGGAAGAAATCTGTGTCATCATTTGCATCTGATGACTTGCATTTGTTTTTTTTTTTTTTTTTTTTTTTGAGACGGAGTCTGGTACTGTCGCCTAGGCTGGAGTGCAGTGGCCGGATCTCAGCTCACTGCAAGCTCAGTATGTTTTAGTTTTACATGTTTGATTGTTATATAGATGGAGCCATACAGTATTTTTTTTTTTTTTTTTTTTTTTTTGCTAAATATGTTCTTACTGATCTATTTTTGAATCATGTTGAGATGCTGTAAATGAATACATCAGATGTGGTCCTCTTCATAGGGAGGATCCATCATTCATGCCCAAAGCCTTCGGAAAGTTCGGAATCCTACCAGGGGCAGAGAAAGCACAGGGCTAAGATGGTGGCACTGACCTCTTGTCAGTCGGCTGCGTTCCAGGCTGATGGGGACTTGGATGCCCTCCTCCTGCCATTGACTAGTGACTTCCTGTTCTTCAGCTTTCCATGTCCTTAGGATAAGCCTTGGGATTTCTTCCAGGTGACAAAGCCCCCAAGGGACCTCTTCCCTGTCTCTGTTATGTGCTGCCTGGCTCATGGGCATGTCTTTAGAGACTGGCTCTCATTCTGGGGACACGCTGGACAATAATGGGGGAGCAACAATGACAGGCCATGGCTTCCCAAATCTCATAGCAGGTACATGTCATCACCCAATGGAGTCAGCCTCTTATTCTTCACTTTTCATGTACTCATACTTGAACTGACGCACTTCTAATACCAGGAAAAAGGGAACTCATGTACTTAGTATCCCCAAAGAGGAAGTGAAACAAATGAACAAAACAATTCCATTCAAGAAAAGAACAGACACTGCTTCGAGAAATGACTTGCACCCATGGTTAGCCAGCCTTCTAAAATGAGAGCAGCACTCCGCCGGAACCTGGGAGAAGTACTTTTTAAGAATGAAATGGGGAAATAAGGAGTCATCCTGGGTTCCTTGGGGGTAGGGTTTGCCTTGTTCTTTGGGTTTGAAGATGACTCCCCAACAAACAGATTCTCTATACATGAGCTGTGGCCCGTGGTTGCATGGCCTACTCGCCAACGGGCTTTGAAGGGAAGCTGAGAAAAGTTAGCTTATGAGTGATGTGCCTTGTATGGGACTCAGATGAGGTCGTGGCTTTGCTTATTCAGTTTAAACTAAGGCAGGCAACCTGCCATCTGTATTACTCTTGGCTCCTTCCAAAATGATTTTGTCCTTTCTAGTGGCCTCCTCCGCAGGACAGGGCCCCTCCCAGCTAGGGAAACAGGGCTTCCGAAATGGATGTTGGCCACTTTCTACACCTGGGCTATGCCATGTGGGGAATGAGGAGCAGTATCCCTTCATTCTCTCTATATGAGCACCTTCTTCCTCCTGAGGCTTTTCTTGGGGTTACAGGGAAAGGGGGCCGATTCATTTTGTGGCAGGTGTGGGGTGAAGGCAGCAGGCTACACCTGCTGGGCAGCCCCAACTGGCCGAGGGTCTATCCTGCCTCAGCTGGAGTTGGCTGCGGAGGATGCATGTGGTGGAAATCTTTGCAAAAGATACTGACTGCACGGAGCCACTGTCCAGTCACCGTCATCCCATAGTGACTGTTTTACAGAAGATGTGGCTGAAGATGTGTCTCTGCAGCCGGACAGCCCCTCGGTGACTGCGGTCTCCCCCAGGCCTGTGTGTGTGCTCAGCCAGGCCCGCAGAGGAAACGCAAGGCAGCCAGGAGGATGCGAAGGTGGGGAGAGGAGGTGAGGACGCACAGCCCGGCCTCTCGCTCTGTTCCTGGATGAGCTGTTCTTAACCACGGACAAATTCAAGGGTCCTTGTGCCTGGACAGGAACAAACTGCATCTTCCTTTTCACTGACCTCTAACGCATAACGGAATTTAGCATCTCCTTCCACTGTGGGGCGAGCATCAGACAGCAGTGGCAGCAGCTCCTGCCACGTGGTCACGACAGAAACCCCAGATACTGGCACACAGTGTTACAGCTATCCAGAAATACTGCTATGCTCATCGCTGCTGCTTCCAAGTGCCCAGTTCACTAGACTTGCTGCTAGCTCTTGCTATTTAATATGTTAAAGTAGCCCATCTATTCTTATAACAGAAGCATAAGAACTGTTTTGATAATTCTGTATGTTTTAGTATCATTGGTTTCCTTCGGAAGTCTCCCCACCTCATGCTTTATTTAATGCATTTAAAAACATTCTTCTGAGAAGGAGAAGGAGTTCATAGCTTGCCACACAGACACAGAAGATTAGGAGTTTTTTTTTTTTTTTTTTTTTTTTTTTATGCCCCGGAATCTTGCGCTGTCCTCCAGGCTGGAGTGCAGTGGTGCAATCTTGGCTCACTGCAACCTCCACCTCCCGGGTTCAAGTGGTTCTCCTGCCTCAGCCTCCCGAGTAGCTGGGATTACAGGTGCCCATCACCACGCCTGGCTAATTTTTGTGTTTTAGTAAAGACGGGGTTTCATCATGTTTATCAGGCTGGTCTCGAACTCCTGACCTCGTGATCCATCCACCTCAGCCTCCCAAAGTGCTGGGATTACAGGCGTGAGCCATTGTGCTGGCCTTTATTGCTTTTTTTTTTTTTTTTAGACGTTTGATTTTTCATTTTTTTAGAGATGGGATCTCACTCTGTTGCCCAGGGTGGAGTGCAGTATCTTCATCATAGCTCACTGCAGCTTTGACTTCCTGGGCTCAAACGATCTTCCTGCCTCAGCCTCCTGAGTAGCTGGTACTACAGGTGCTTGCCACCATGTCCAGCTACTTTTTTGCTGTCGTTTTGTAGAAATGGGGTCTTGCTATGTTGCCCAGGTGGGTCTCAACCTCCTGGCCTCAAGAGATCCTCCTGCCTTAGCCTCTCAGATAACAGATTATAGCCATGAGCCACTACATCTTGCTTAATTTTATTTAAATAAAGTTATTTTGTTTTGAAAGTCCTATTGTTTGCTCATTGTAGGAAATACAGATCAATTAAAAGGTAAAACATCCACATTACTCTCTGCACTCAAATACACTGCTAAGGATTTGGGGTAGATCTTTCCTAACTTGAGGGGCCTAGTATACGTAGTGTTTGTCGCCAATTTATTATGAGCATCTTCCCATGTTAAAGAGTTTCTGCTCTGCTGTTACTTCAAAATGACCTAGGCCATGTAATCCCAGCACTTTGGGAGGCCGAGACGGACGGATCACGAGATGAGGAGATCGAGACCATCCTGGCTAACACAGTGAAACCCCGTCTCTACTAAAAAAATACAAAAAAACTAGCCGGGCGAGGTGGCGGGAGCCTGTAGTCCCAGCTACTTGGGAGGCTGAGGCGGGAGAATGGCGTGAACCCGGGAGGTGGAGCTTGCAGTGAGCCGAGATCGTGCCACTGCACTCCAGCCTGGGCGACAGAGCGAGACTCCGTCTCAAAAAAAAAAAAAAAAAAAAAAAAAAAAAAAATTGTCCTAGGCTGGAGTGCTGTGGCACGATCTTGGCTCACTGCAAGCTCCACCTCCCGGGTTCAAACGATTCTCCTACCTCAGCCTCCCGAGTAGCTGGGACCACAGGCACATGCCACTATGCCTGGCTAATTTTTTGTATTTTTAGTAGAGACGGGGTTTCACTGTGTTAGTCAGGATGGTCTCAATCTCCTGACCTCGTGATCCACCCGCCTCGGCCTCCCAAAGTGCTGGGATTACAGACGTGAGCCACCACACCCTCCCAAACACAGACGTTTCTGAGCCTGAGATTTTCTTGAAAATGGAGGGATTCTTCCTTTACTTATTTTGCTGGTGTGTTTTGGGGATCAAGTTAGCTACTCTGGGTAAAATACTGAAAACAGCCTATTTCAATATAGAATATGGGCAGTGCTTATTGAAGGGAACTAAATCTCGTTCCTGTTTTAAGTGAAAGCATCTTTTCTTCATAGGAAAGTATCGTTCCCCCCCAGGCTGCTGATGGAAAGTGCACCTTCTGGAGGTTTTCTTGCCCCCGGATGTTCACTGAGGACCCCAGCTGTGGCCTTGGGGGCTCCTCCTTCCTCTTACCCTCACCCTGGGACTAAACAGCCCTGAGACGATGTGAGAGACGTGCAAAGCCCTCTGTTCTAGGCCCGAGGGTGGCAAAGCAGTGGGCATCACCGGCTCTAGACTGCCCGCTGGGAGGGAGCACTTCCCAGCCTCGAAGGCCCCTGCATCCAGGGGGTGCCACCCAGAACCAGGGACCCTGGCGCCAGCTGTGACCTGAGATAGGCCATGTTGGATCCTGGCTCTGACATTTACCATATACGTGAGTTTGGATGGGCCACTTAACCTTTTATATTTATTTTCCTCATTTGCAAAAAGGGAATAATAATAAAACAACAACTTCCTTTTTTTTTTTTTTTTTTTTTTTAGAAGATGGGGTCCTGTTTTGTTGTCCAGGCTACTGGAGTGCAGTGGCACCATCACCGCTCACTGCAGCCTCGAACTCATGCGCTCAAGTGATCCTCCCACCTCAGCCTCTTGAGTAGCTGGGACTATAGGCATGTGCCATCACGTCTGGCTAATTTTTAATTTTTTCAGAGATTGAGTCTCTCTGTGTAGTCCAGGCTGGTCTCAAACTCCTGGCTCCGGGACTACAGGTGTGAGCTACCATGCAGGGCCTAAACACAACTTACAAAATTGCCATAAGGATCAGGTAAAATAACATACATCAAGTACCTAGTGTATGAGTCTGCGAGGGCCACCTAACAAAACACCACGGACTGGTGGCTTAAGCAATAGACGTTTGTTTCCTCCCAGTTCTGGAGGCTGGAGCCCTGGATCAAGGTGTGGGCAGGGTTGATTCCTCCTGAGGCCTGTCTCCTTGGCTTGTAGAAGGCCTCTTCTCCCTGAACCCTCACAGCGTTATCTGCCTGTGTGTGTCTGTGTCCTAATCCCCTCTTCTTATAAGGACATCAGTCTTACTAGATTAGGGCCACCCAAATCCACCTGCTGAATGAGTTTCCTGGGACTGCTGTAACAAACCATTACAACCTGGGTGACTTAGAACAGGGGTCCCCAACCCCGGGCCATGGACCAGTACTGGACAAGAGGTGAGTGTAGGCGAGTGACCATTACCGCCTGAGCGCCACCTCCTGTCAGATCAGTGGTGGCATTAGATTCTTAAAGGAGCTTGAAGCTTATCGTGAACTGCGAGGGATCTAGGCGGTGTGCTCCTTATGAGAATCTAATGCCTGATGATCTGTCACTGTCTCCATCTCCCTAGGATGGGACTGCCTAGTTCCTGGAAAACAGGCTCAGGTCTCCCACTGATTCTTCATTCTGGTGAGTTGTGTAATGATTTCATTACATATTACAGTGTAATAATAATAGAAATAAAGTGCATGATACACGTCATGCCCTTGAGTCATCCTAAAACCATCCCCTCTGTGTGTGGAAAAATTGTCTCCCGCAAAACTGGTCCCTGGTGCCAAAAAAGTTGAGGACCGCTGGCTTAGAACACAGAAATTTGCTCCCTCACAGTTCTGAAGGCCAAAGTCAAGGTGTGGGCAGGGTGGCCCCTGCTGGCAGCTGCACAGGAGCATGTGTTCCAGGCCTCCCTCCTGTTCCTGGTGACCCCCATCCTTGGCCTTCCTTGTATGGAACCAGCATCACTCCAGTCTCTGCCTCTGTCTTCACACGGCCTTGTTTGCAGGGTCTCCTTTTCTGTCTCCTATGAGGACACGAGTCGTTGGATTTAGGACCTGCCCTCGTCCAGGATGATCTCATCTAGAGATCTTTACCTTCACCCTTTTCTTGTTTAGAAAATAAAGTGCAGCTTGCTGCCAGTACTCATTTTTTACATAAACGTGCTCTTTGAGGCTGAAGCAAGTCTGATGGATTTTTAATGTGAAAATAAAATACAGAAACTGTTCTTGGAGTTATTTCTACACAGAACTAACATCAGAATCGTCTAAATCATCAGAATCATCTGTTTCGGAAGAATCGGATTCATCAAATGAATCTCTGGCCAATAATGGCTCAAGAACGATGTTAACATCACGTGTAGGAATGCTGCATTTTCTAGGGTGTGACATTTTCAGCACTCGAGAGTTACTATAGTTTTGTAAATGGAAATACCACTACTAAAACCAGAATGCTATAAATGGAATGATGTGTTTTGTTTCCAAAGTCAATATACTAGAGCGATTTGAAAATAATAATAAAACCAAGGCATTTTGTAGCCAAATTATCTTCCAGTAAATGCTGCCGGGGAGTATTTTTGGGCAAGTGGGAAAAGGGTTACTGACATCTACAAAGACCCTTATTCCAGTCAAGTCACATTTGGAGGTTCTGGGTGGACATATCTTCTGGTGGGGGACACCATCCAACCCACGACACCCAGGCAGCTCCTACAAATGCTGACGTCAGGCTGCACCCAGGTCAATTACATTACATCCCTGGGGCTGGGATCCTGGCATGGAGCGTGTTTGAAGCTCTGGGTGATTCCCGAGTGCAGCCTGGAGTGCAGAGGCGAAGGGATATACCCATCCTGATACAGGCTCAGTGGAGACCCTCTTGGGGGAGGGGCTCAGTGTGCTTTGTACCCAGCCTTCCAGTCTTGTCTGGTTCTGATCGGATTGGGGTGGGATATGTGTGTCCTTTTCTGTAAATGAAGCACACGAGTGAGCAGTCGTGGCCACACCGTGCCCCGGCTTCAGTGTAATGTGTTATTTCTGGCTTTCCTACACCGAGACAGCCTTGACTTCAGCCAGGCGCTGTTTGTTGCAGCCGGGCAGGGCCGCTTTGTAATCCGAATCTCTGGTGCTCCCACGAAGGTCTGGAACAAAGCGCTTCTTCAGTCCTCGATGTATTCACAGTTTTCTCATAAGAAACCATGAAGTCAGTTTTGTTGGAGTTGTCAGCTGGGTTTCCAACAGAGTGCTTTTGATCCACAAAAGGGTTATTCAGTGCTCCCTTCAGTCTTAATTAGCTGCAGACCCTCCGGATGGCCGGCCCGGTGGGCCTGGAGAGCCCCTGTCTGGTTTCCATTCCGCCCTCAGGCTGCGCCCTCCACGGCGATGCCCGCTGGCAGCAGACCCCCGGCGGCAGCTCTGTCCCTGCTGCCCCGGCTCAGACCCCAGCTGGCTCCTCGTGGGGTTGAATCAGAGAGAATTTGAGCCTCAGATGTCAACTTGGGGAACAGCTTCCCAGAGTGCTGTCTCCAGCTGTTGGTCCTGGATCTGGTTCACTTTTAAGGGGTGAGAGCCTGGCTGGAGCCGTGCATGGGGAGGGGCTGGCCCTGCCTAAAGACAGGACAGGAGTGTCTGACAGCACCGACCTGGCACCAGCATGAACTCCAATTTGGGCTTTGCCTTGGCCAGCTGTGGGGCCTGGGGCAACCTCTTGTCTGCCTGACTGTCCCCACCTGCAAGGTCATTATGACAGCAGTACCTGTCTTGGGGCCAATTGCGTGGGATGTAGTTAGCTCCAGGGCCAAGAAAGGCTCCTCATCATCCTTGTAACCACATTGCAGCCGTGACTGTCTCTGAGAATCATGTTTAGTTTAAGAAGCACAGTTTGATCATCGAAGATCAATGTAAAGGAAATCCCATCATTTATTTGCACTTCTGGAAGTACATTAAAGGGGATCCAACTTATCCCCAGCACCTCTTCTCATTTCATTTCTCCTTCTTCCGGCATTCCAATTTTCCACACTCTCTGACTGCATTCTTCTGCCCTCCTTTCCAGTGCCTCTCTCCGGCCATGACTGAAGCTCTTCCTGTCTTCTCTTCCCAGTTCTCCTTCATCTCCAAACTCAAATGCCCCCCAACACAGGGCAGAGGCAGCGTCTTCCTGGGAGGGTGCAGGAAGGGCAGAAATCCAGGGTGCAGAGCCGATCCCTCCGGAGTGGGCCAGCGGAGAGCAGTGGCCGAGGTCAGCTGAAGGCTAACTTTTATTCTGATATTAATAATACGTAGTGATTAATTTGAACACAGGTCTGATGAAGCCTATTCCAAGGTCCTTCTCCCTGCTTTTTTTTTCTTCTTCTTTTTTTCTGAGACGGAGTCTCGCTCTGTTGTCCAGGCTGGAGTGCAGTGGCGTGATCTCGGCTCACTGCAACCTCTGTCTCCCTGGTTCAAGTGATTCTCCTGCCTAAGCCTCCTGAGTAGCTGGGAATTACATGTGTGCATCACCACGCCCGGCTAATTTTTGTATTTTTAGTACAGATGGGGTTTCACCATGTTGGCCAGGCTGGTCTCGAATTCCTGACCTCAAGTGATCCACCCGCCTTGCCCTCCCAAAGTGTTGGGATTACAGGTGTGAGCCACCACGCCTGGCCCCCTTCTCCCTGCTAGACAGCAGATTGGAAGGGCCTGTACTTTAGAGGCAGGTTAACTGTAAGGCAGCATAGTTTTCAAGGGGTGCTACTGCCTTCTTGTTTTTGTAAAGGATCCAAAGCCCACTCCTCGGCTGCTGGACAGATGCCCAGTTGATCTGGAACCATTCTAAGGGTGTGGGCACATCCAGAGACAGTCATCCACAGCAGTGGCCATGTGGTTTCTTGCTTTTGTGCTTGACCTCTATGCTGCCGTCCAACACTTACTGAGCACCTTCATGATCAAAACTCTCTGGGGTGCTGAGTAATTTGATGGAATGAAAATAAAACAATAAATATTGACCCTGCCCTGATCAGACTGTCATTTTTAGTGGGGAAATAAGACAAAGGTTCAAGAGAGCCCCAAAGTGCCAAATACTCATGGAAGGCAATGGCTTCTTCACCTTTGGAGAGCAGGTGGATCAGCCAGGGCTGGAAAGGGCTAGAGAAGTTTCCCAGATGAGGGGTGCTTGAGCTGGTCTGGGAAGGGTGAGGAAGAGCGGAATAGGACTGGAAAGGGGTGGCAGGGGCTTGGAGGGCTCCATGTGTTCTCTGTAAATGAGAAGGACTGGAACAGAAATGCAAACGTTCAAGCCAACTTAAAGGGGACCCCCGGCTTTGTTCAGAGCCATCACTAGAATGAGCAGTTCATGTTCATATAGGAGCAGAGGCATATTTGTTCTGTGCTGTAAGCAAGTAGAGAAAGCACACCCCACAGTGGACACTGCACTCGTGGGACTCTGAGGCGAAATGCATAAGGCACGGGGCAATTCTTTTGCAGCTGCAGAGAAAGATAGATTAAATTGGAGCTGTAAGGAGTTAGCCAGACTGAGGGCAAGGCCTGCTCTCTCCCCATACAGCAACCTTCCCTGCAAATACAGGCACCCAAGGAGCTGTGTTCTGGCACCTGGGAGAGGGAGACAGCAGGCAGCTCCTTCTGGCCCAGGTGGGGTCTCCTGGGCAGTCAGTGGTGAGCAAAACTCATTCACTTCTCTTAGAAGCCAGGGAGAGCCCCAGTGCTGACTCAGCACCAAGTCCCACACTCTAAGCTGTGACCAGGACAAGTCCCTGGCCTTGGGAAGCTCACAGTCTACTCCAGTGGCTCTCACCTGGAGGGCGGGGCCCCGTCCCGAGTTTCTGACTCAGGAGGTCTGGGGTGGGGCCCCAGAATGTGCATGTCTAACAAGCGCCCAGGTGACACAGGTGCTGCTTGTCTGGGGACTACACTTTGAAAATCACTCATCCAAAGTAGGATCTCAAACTTTAGATGCCTGAGAATCATCTGGCCTGGTTTCTGGAGATGCTGATTCATAGACTGGGGTAAATGGAAAGGCGTGGATTTTTGACAAGTGTCTGGAGATTCTGATGCCCATCAGTATTCGGGAACCATGGGCATAGGGGGGTGCTTGTTGAACTGCAGCTCCCCAGAGTGGGAAGCTGGCTTCTGTAGCTGTGGGACAGGGTCTGGAACCTGTATCTTTAGCAAGCACCCCAGGTGTTGACACTTGTGCTGAGCATGTTAGAGACACTGGCCAGAAGGTGGAGAGAAGGTGGGAGTGGCAGCTCCTCCTTCACTGTGGAGGAAATATCTGTTCTCTCTTTGTGAAGCCCTGGTTATCTCCCACCTCCCACTGCCAGGACTGGCCACACAGCAGCACAGTGACTAGCGTGGGTCCAGTAAGTGCCCAGCTGTCCATCATGTTGTACTTGGCACCCAGCAACCTGCCCACACCATTTAGCATTCTCAACTGTGGAAATACCCAGAAGATGTCAGGAAAATTTTGACCTTGCTCAAGCTCAACAGGGCTAGGTCCTGAACTTCACCATCCCCTGCCCCGCAACTTTCAGCTGCTGTTGACTCTTTTCTTGCTTGGAGACTCGGTGAGTCTCTGCAGTGTTTTGTATCCTTACCTCCAATCTCCCAAGAAAGTAGAGATGCTATCCAAGGGCTGATGATATGCAGGTGGTCATTCAAATACGTGCACCTGAATACTCACTCATCTTGCACCAACAAGGTTTATAGGCAACCTACTGCAGTGAGTCACGCCACTCCCACCCCTGCCTACCCCCACAAGCCCAGGAGACAGAGAGAGGCTAAACACCAGCGCTTCGAAACAGAGTGCAGTTTAAACAGGATCTTGCATCCTAAGCAAAAATGTTCCAGCTCCACCCCATGTAATTCTGTGACGAGTAGTTTAGGGAGATTCCCTTCAAAGAAGTTCCAGAAGCTGGAGGGAAGTTTAAGAGGTCAGAAGACAGGGGAAGAGGACAAAGAGCTGTTTTTGCCAGAAAGTCCTTTTGCGGGGGGATCTTGACTGTAAAACAGAGAGGAAGGATAATTCAGTCTCATGCAGCAGGCATGGAGCCCATGAGCCCTTGCTGTCCTACATTGAACCAAGAGGGGAGGGTGGGGAGTCAGGTGCCAACCTGGCTTGTACACACACTGGTGGGCTGTTTTTGAATCTGTAAAATGGGAGGAAAAGTGTCCTTCCTACTCCCTGCACGGGGAGATGAGAGGACTGGTGTGCATGAAGCTGGCTCCCCTGGCATCGCCAGGCCACCATCCGGGCCAGCCCAGTGACAGGGGCCAGGAGCCAGAACCCTCCCTCTCCAGGCCTTGGATTTTATTGGGAGACCCAGCTGGAGAAGAAGCAGGAGGACTGTAAGTGCAGCAGCGGGTCGGGAAATGGAAATGGCGTACTACCTTTGGCATGCATTTTTGCAGATATTCTGGGGAAAGTGGACTGTCCCGCCTAGTGACCTTTAGTTATTGCTATTGTTTACCTTTGCATGGCTTGTCATGGCACTGGGACAATGGGGGGCGCAGCGCTTCAAGCTTGTGAGAAGCCAAGGGACTCCCAGGACAATAAACAAGTGCATACTTGTCCTAATGATCATCGTCACAGGGTGTCCCATGCACCTAAGTTCATACCAAGGGGCTGGGCACGGGTGTGGAAGGCGGGGCCAGGGGGCGGGGCCAGCACAGGGCGCATGCGCGATATATGCCCGCAGGTGCAAGGTATGCCCGCACCTGGAGCGGCAGCCCAGCCAGGTGCCGGGACTTGGCGTCAGAAGACAGCTGCGAGGCTTCGCTCTGCCACCAGCAGATGGATTCAATGACTCTGAACAAAGCATTACTTTCTTTTGCGTCTCAGCTTCTTTATTTAAGAAATGACAACATACCCAGCCTGCCAGCCTAGCAGTTGTGGGGTTCTAGTGCAATGGCTTGCATACTGTCCGTAAACTGTTATGTGAGAAAAAAGAGATTACCGTCAGCCATTTCTGCTCCACAAAACGCTTTGAGTCAGTTTAGTTATTATAAAGTGTGAATATGGCGAAGATGCTGCTGGATGACCGAGGAGCAACCATCTCCCCGCAGCCTCTCTCAGAGTCTGCACCCATGTGGCCCACAGCCTTGGTTAGGGGTCTCCTGTGTGTGTCGGCCCCGTGAGCTGAGTTTTTGGTGAGGGCAGGGGGTTCCTTCCTCTTTGGGTGCCATGACCTCTGTGGGCCCCTTAATAGAATGCTTTTGAATGTATAAAATAAAACACTCTGGGTTACAAAGGAAATCAATTACACTGATACATATTTACCCAAATATTTGTTTTAATTTGTGCTCTTTAAAAAATTAATGTTTTCATAGATCTATCAACAGTTCTGATAACTACTCTCATTTCCATGTAGTGATGGGCACAAACGCTATTCTGAGACTCATGGAACAGATGTAGTGTCATATGAAAGTAGCTGTGATTTCTAAATGGTGACCAAGTGCCAGATACTGTTCTTGCTTCTGTGACTTGTTGTGTATGTTCATGATGGAAGGAAATACTAATGTTCAGCTAGAGATTAGTGGGAAAAAAAAAAGTCGTTTTTTCTCTATGCAAGTTCCAGACTGCTGGAATTCTGTCCACAGACAGGACACTTTGGGGGTCTGTGATTAGACCCTTGAATGAGAGCTTTCCTACTAGGAATGTCTGCCTGGCACCTGTCCTCTTCTTCTTCTCCTTCTCCTTCACTTTCTCCTTCTCCTTCACTTTCTCCTTCTCCTTCTCCTTCACTTTCTCCTTCTCCTTCTCCTTCATTCACTTTCTCCTTCTCCTTCACTTTCTCCTTCTCCTCCTCCTCCTCCTTCTCTGCCTCCTTCTTCTCCTTCTTCTTCTCCTCCTCCTTCTTATTCTCCTCCTTCTCCTCCTCCTTTTTCTCCTCCTCCTCCTTGTCCTCATAGTCTTCCTCCTCCTCCTCCTTTTTTTTTTTTTCTGAGATGGGGTCTTGCTCTGTTACCAGGCTGGAGTGCAGTGGCGCCATCTCGGCTCACTGCAACCTCTGCCTCCCAGGTTCGATCGATTCTCCTGCCTCGGCCTCCCAAGTAGCTGGGACTACAGGCATGCGCCACCATGCCCAGCTAATTTTTGTATTTTTAGTAGAGATGGGGTTTCAGCATGTTGGCCAGGATGGTCTCGATCTCTTGATGTCATGATCTGCTCACCTCGGCCTCCCAAAGTGCTGGGATTCCAGACGTGAGCCACCACACCTGGCCCTCCTTTCGGAGGGGGAAGGAGAGGGAGGGCTGGTGCTGAGGGGCGGAGGCCTCGCCCTGACCTTCAGCGGGACATGGAGCCCTGGGGGTTTTGATGTTCTTAGCTGGTAACTTAGAAGGATGCCACCCTTTTTGACTTGGGGAAAAATCGAACACTTCAAGAAAAGGAAGACATAGAGACCCAAACCACAGAGCTCCCAGCAGGATAAATGGACAGGGATTGAGAGGGGAGCCTCTCAACTGAGTGGGGCACCACCCTCACCAGACCCCGTTTTCCTAATCACACACAGGCTGGTGATGGCGTCTGCCTAGGAGTCGGGGGCTCAGATATTTTGCTGTAACAACAGGCTGGTGATGGCGTCTGCCTAGGAGTCTGGGGCTCAGATATTTTGCTGTAACAACAGGCTGGTGACTAAAATTGCTTTTTATAATGTTATTTATTTTGAAAATAAACCTTGGGGGATCTCTTTGTAAGTGTTGTAAAATAAAGATTGTGTTCTCTGGGCTGATATTTCACAGGATTTGTTGCCGTTTATAACCCCCCGGGTGCTATCAGATGTGCTGAATGCTGGAAGAATCAATACTCTAATCTTTGGTTCCTGAGAATCCGACTCAGGTTCATGAAAAATCGGAACTTTCTCTGGTGCGAGCTTTGCTTATAACTTTGACGTAGGGGACCCGGAAGTTCTTATGGATGCAGAGAGACGTCGGTTGGTACCTATTAGAGACTTTCACATTTAAAATTGGGTTTTAATTGGAATTTAATTGTTACATTTAGAATTAATGTTATGCCCTGGCCTCTTCAGGAAATAAATGAACATCCCATTGCTCCCCATAGGGAAAGCCCTTGCTGGCTGGCTTCTCCTGCCCTGCCCGCGCTCCTTGGCAGCACAGTGGGGCCACAGGATAGAACTGCCAGGGGCTCCAAGCAGTTTTCCCTCTCAGGGGCTCGCGGAGCCCTGGGAGCCACTCCTGAAGGGTGCTTTAGACAGTGGCTTCAGTCTCCCTGACCGTAACTCACAGCAAGAAGCCCGTGTTCCATTGTGTGTGTGCATATACATATGTGTAAAACCAAAAACAATTTAACAAAATATGTATATATGTGTGAATATATGGATATATACATTGCGAATACATATATATAATAATAGGAAAGGTTTATCTGAATAATACTCTTTTTTTTCACCTTTTTTTTTGTTTTTTTGAGACAGAGTCTCACTATATTGGCCAGGCTGGTCTTGAACTCCTGTTCTCATCAAATCCTCCCACCTTGGCCTCCAAATGCTGGGATTACAGGCACGAGCCACCGCGCCCGACCGGTACTTACTCTTACCATACATTATGCACACTGCACGCTGACAGTGTTGATTCTAGTCTGTGTAAGTGTGCCTATATCCTTATGTAGATGACATGAGCAGGTCTACATATGTGCATATTACTGAAAAGGTTTAACACAATACAGTACTTCCCCTAGATGTGCTAAGCACTCTGACCTATTCTAGTTTCACGTTTCTCCATTGCTGGCTGCAGACATTGGAATGGATTTCGTAACTGTTTCGTGGGTTGCGACTCCGCACAGACTGCAGCTTGAGAACAGGATCTTGCAGGCGTGTGGGCAGGAAGAGGTGAAGCCTGTGATGCAGCCAAGTATTTCTTGGAGGCTCTTGCAGGGGTGGGGTTGGGGCGCCGCTTCTAGTGGCTTCTGCATTTGGATGCCTCAGTTGTGCTTCTTCCCCTTTTCTCCTGTCCCTGACCTCTGCCTGCCTCCATTTCCTCCAGACTTTATTTTTTTCTTTTAATTGAATCCGTAGCCCCTCTGTGGCACTTATGAGCCATCTCTGCGGTGTTTCTGCACCTTCTTCTGTTTAGCCACAAGAGATTGGCCAGGTGGGAAGGCCTGCTGACTTAGTAGTAGCTCATGGCTCCGTGTGGCCACTACAGATGGCGTGTCTCATTCCATCCCATGGCCATCCTATGCAATTGGTACTATTCTAACCTGGTTTTACAGTTGAGGAAACTCTGCCTCCTCTAAGAAATGACGTGCCCCAGGTCCCCCAGCTAAAGGGAAAAAGAGCAGCCTTCAAACCCAGACCTGCCAGGCCCCAAGGCCTGCGTTTTTCATCTCTGTGCTGTCCAGCCTCTCATTTGCCTTTTCTGGAGACGAGGTTATTTGTTTGTTTTTGTTTTTTGAGACAGGGTGTCACTCTGTTCTGTTGTCCAGGCTGGAGTGCAGTGGTGCAGTCATGGCTCACTGCAGGCTTGACCCCCTGGGCTCAAGCGATCCTCCCTCCTTAGCCTTCTGAGTAGCTGCTGGTACCACAGGTTCACCCCACCGTGCCCAGCTAAGTTTTAAAGTTTTTGTAGAGATCGGATCTCGGTGCATTGCTGAGGCTGGTCTTTAACTCCTGGGCTCAAGCAATCTGCCCGTTTCAGCCCCACAAAGTTCTGGGATTATAGGCCTGAGTCACCATGCCTGACTGAGACCATGGTTTAAACAAAGAGTTCTGATAATTTTCTTTCCTAATGTCTTCTTCTTAATGGGAAGCAGTTCCTTAGAATTCAGTTGTCAACTTTGCCCAAGTTTGGGAACATTTCAAGATGTCTTGGGTGTGAAATTGATTTCGTTCTGCTTTTTAGAAATACCAGGAGTGAGAAGAGCTGCGGTCAGTGTTTCTTTGTTGGTTTGCTTGCTATTTCCTCATTTCCTCACCTGTTCTCTGTGTACCTGTTTATGGTGGGGGTGCCTGTTGATATTTGACTGGTGGGAGGGAGGTGTGTAAGCATACTGGTGAGGTTTAGGTACCTCTGAGGAGCAAAGAACTGCCCAGCCATGGGGTAGGATGCCCTGTGTAGGTAGTGAGCACCCCATTACTAGAGGTATCCAAGCCAACTTGCCAAAGAAAGCCTCCAGGAATGCATCATTTTAAATACTTAAGATTTAGCATAGCGCCTGCACACAGTAAAGGCTCAGTAAATGCTTCTTGGGTGAATGAGCTTTTGAGCATGAGCGGCCCTTTTTC
Source organism: Mandrillus leucophaeus (assembly GCF_000951045.1). NCBI lineage: Eukaryota > Metazoa > Chordata > Mammalia > Primates > Cercopithecidae > Mandrillus > Mandrillus leucophaeus. The sequence goes on along the minus strand of NW_012102721.1, from coordinate 1,537,227 downwards.
CCCTGATAAATCTCAGAAAGGGTGAATGTTAGAAAGGACACCAAGAGATTGGTCAAAGTACTCAACAAACTTTTATTCTCAAAAACCACCTGAAAGATGGTAGCCTGACTCTTAAACATCAACAGAGAGCACAATGCCACTGTTCGTAGCAGAAGCACATCCCAAGATTTCATATATTTCATAATCAGCTTCAAAGGAAGTTCCTCAACTCTCTTCTGCCACAGGCTAGGTCCATCTCCTTTGCTCATCCTCACTGGCAATAGAAAGCTGGATTGGAGGAGGTGCCTCTCCTGTGAAATGGGGCGCTTGGAAGAGGCTGCATCCACTTGGGCTTGTCCTAGAGCTGGGGTTGGCAAACCACAGCCTGAGGCCCAAATCTGGCCCTTTGTCTGTTTTTGTCAATAAACTTTTATTGAAGAGCCATAAACTTTTTACGGATTGTCTGTGGTTGCTTCATGCTACAAAGGCAGAGTTGAGTAGTTGCATCAGAGACCATCTGGCTTGCAAAGCCTAAAATATTTACTATCTGCTTATTTACAGGAAAAGTTGGCTTTCCTTGGCCTCTAAAAAGATTCAGAATAAAGGCTGGAAAAACGAGAGGATATCATGATGAAGATGCACAGCAATTCCATTCCTGGGTATATACCCAAGAGAGCCTAAAACAGCGCTCAATAAATAGTTCTACACAAATGTTTGTAGCAGCATTATTCATGATAGCTAAAAAGTGGAAGCAACTCAGATGTCCATTATTGGAGGCATGGATAAACAAAATGTGGTCTCTCCACATATTGGACCATTATTCAGTCATAAAAAAGAGTGGAAGACTGACACATGTTACAACCTGGATGAACCTCGAAAACATTATGTTAAGTCGAAGGCAGATACAAAGGGTCACATGTCGTACGATTCCATTTATATCAAATGCCCAGAATAGGGGCATTCAAAGAGACAGAAAGCAGATTAGTGGTTGCCAAGGGTCAGGGTGAGAGATGGGGGAGGGAGAATGGGGAGTCGCTGCTTAATGGGTATGGGACTTTCTTTTGGGGTGGTGGAATGTTCTGGAACTAGATTGGGGTGGTGGTTGCTCAACATTGTGAACGCACTGAATGCCACTGAATTGTTCCTTTTAAAATGATTAATTTTATGTTATGTTAATTTCATTTTAATTAAAAAGAATAATGGGGATGCTAAGTGGTATGATGACATCCCAGGGGGTCACCTACAGCCTGGGAGTCCTTAACGCACCAGCCACTTGTGACCCTCCATCCCCACGTTTATGCCGTATCTGTGCATGATGCATTTATGATGGTTCTAAGCCCCTTATGGGAACACTGTATACATTTCCACCTCAGAGTATATTTCCATGAAGGAGGCAGGCAGTCTTATTATCCCTCTTTGGAATTTCTCCATCAGGTATGCCCCATCTGCTGCTGATAAACTTCCCCATTCCAGCCTTCACAGTGCTGGATTCCTGCACCTGCAGTAGTTCTTAGGTAAAAGACTTGTTTGCACGACATGTCAGTGTTAGGATGTGCGTTCTTTTCTTGGCAGAGAGGGGTTGGGGGTTAGCAGGCAGGACAGTCAGAGAATGGAATGGAAATGCATTAACAAACAGGGTCTTGTTATAGGGTTCTGAAAAGGACAGGATGGTGATGGCTTTGGGGAATGGTCAGAGAAAAAGTCCATGGTCAGAGAGAAATGGGCAATTAATATGATGACAGGGGTCTTAGGTTGGGGAGGAGTGAATTTGTTGAAGCCATGGTTGCTGTGCTGTGCAGTTTTGGAGGCATGCTCACATCATGGCTATACACATGGAGTTCTTGAGGTGGTATAGTGCATAGCCTGTGCAACTCTACATGGTGGTCTTGGGTTAAAATCTATTCACCAGGCCAATCAATTAGCTTATTCTTTTTTTTTGTCTCTTAGATGTTAGCATAATATAAACAACTTCAATGCTAGATACTACAATTTTGGTTACTGATGATAAAATGTGTTTTTCGATATATTTATTAACCGAAACCAAATTCTTGTTAATGTTGTTAAAACATTTCTGTTAAAGTTCTTAAGCGATCCTATAAAACACTGCAGTCTGTTAGTTTGGCCAATTTAGCATCTTGGTTATTTGGTCAAGTGGTATTAATTGAACAGATTTGTGGCCAGTGCCCTAGGCCCTGGGCAAAGCCGTTGTCTGGCAAACGTCGACAATTGAGATTCTAGATGTACTGCAGTTTGCACAAGCCTAACCCTTCTTGATCAAAGACAAATCAAAATCCCGGAGACAAACAGATCCAACGGGACTCAGCAATGAGAGAACCAAGAACAAGGTCAGGACTCCCTGTCTTCAAGGGTCATGTGTGTTTTTGGAGCATGCTGGGGCTATAGAGACATCCTTGGATGGGTTTGGACCAAATCAGATCTCTGGCACATCAGACCTGCCACCCACTGTGGCTATTCTGGGAGCCAGTGTGATCCCCCTGGCCTTTTCACTGAAGCCAAAGTAACCATGACTCATGGGAATGGTGAGCTGCACTGATGGATCATGGATCCTCCTTCAGAATCTAATAAACATCAGGGGCCCTCTCCCCAGACAAATGTACACATGATAGTGTGTTAGTTTCCCAGGGCTGTCAAAACAGAGTACCACAAACTGGGCGGCTTAAACAACAGAAATCTCTCCACTCAGTTCTGAGGCCAAAAGTCAGAGATCAAGCTGTTGGTGAAGTTGGTTCCTTCTGAGGGCTGCGAAGGAAGGCCCTGCCCCAGGACTCTCCTTGGCTTGCCGATGGTCTTCTCATTGTCTTCTCTCTGTGCATATCTCTGTGCCCATGTTTTCCCTGCTTGTGAGGACACCGGTTGTATAGGATTAGGGCCCACCCTAATGACCTGACTTTACCTCGATGATCGTCTCTCCAAATAAGGTCACATTCCGAGATACTGGGCAATGTTAGAACTCTAACATATCTCTTTTTGGGGGACACAGTGGAATTCATAACAACCAACAGTATAAATTTGCCTGCAATGTAGAGGACTCAGAGAGCCTAGTAGTTGCTTTTTTCCGTAATTCTTCCTTTCCTTCCAGCCCTTGCCATGGCTTTCCTGGGGCATTTTTTCCAACCCCATAGATATTAGACTTGGCCACATGACTTGCTTTGGCTATTGGCAAGTGAGCTTAGGTGATGTAGGCAGGTGGAGCCCATGCATATGCTTGTGTAGCTTGGCCTAGCTTCTTGGGCCCCTGCCATTTCCCATGAGAAAAACATGCCCCAAACAGATGCTGGTAGGTGAGCCTGGTCCCAGAATGAGAGACGGGTGGAGCCCACCTGAACCCAATCTGCAGCCCAGAGCAGAGCTGTGCCAGCCAATCTGCAAAAATGGAGTTGAGCAAGAAATACACGTTTGTTGTTCTAAGCCAGAAGAGTTGGGATTGTTACATAGCATTATCACAGCAACCGCTGACTAATACAGTGGATCGCGAGCCTCAGATTTAGAAAATTCCTGCTGTGCTGTGTAGGATAATTAATGGTTATAACTTTGGCATGCAAATTATAGGTTTCTATGAGATCATTATGGAGTTGAGCACTCTTATTTTGTAGATGAGGAAACCAAGATCTTGAGAGTTTCAGTGTCTTAGCCAAAGTCACAGAGAAGTGACTTTGAGCCAGAATTCAATGCTCCTTTCCTGATGCTCCTCGCATGGTGGCATCACTGAAGACATAGGTGAAGAACTGGGATGGAACTGGAAAGCCAAGTTTTGAAATTTCCTCCCCTAGGCATTGGCTTCATCACCCTTGTCAAGACCTTTAAAAGGGACATTAATGAGCAGCAAGATGAATTTGAATCTCATCTTTTGGTTCTTCGCCCCTGGAGAAAGACCTGGTCGAAAAGTGGGTCAGCTAGAGGCATGTGGAATAGTGGGTGGGTTCCAAACAGGGAGAGGACAAGGAAAGGGATAAGGGGAATTTGGAATGAAAACCTTAGAGGAGGGGAAAGAAAGCTGAACCCTGTACATGAGAAGGGAGGAAAAAAGTGGAGATTAGAAAATAAATGTGGCTGATGGCAGAGAGATTTGGTTCCACACAAGCACACCTTTGGAATCAGCTACTGGTGGGAAATTAAATAGCCCCAAATTTGCTGGTTCATGGGGCTTCAGGCAAGTCTCCATCCAGCCTTCAAGTTGCTATGAGCAACAATTGTCCTTTAAAAACCACAGTCTTACAGAGCCAAAGACAGCAGATTCGACACTGGGTGTTGCCAAGGCCAAGTTGGAAGAGGATCCAGACAACAGCTCATACAGCACACACAGAATCAAAAACAATCTTTTGAACCAGCCAGACACTAATTAAATTAAAGCAGTGCTGGAAACAGCAGCACGTGGCAGAGGAGAGGTGCCAGGCCAAAGGGCTCTAGTCGCTTAGAAGCAAGTTCAGGAAAGAATAGACCAAGGCATCTGTCACTTTTCAGTGATGCAAGCATTTTGTGCAGCAGCTTATGTGTTATCAGGTACACCTGTCCTTGGACCGGTGACACCATTTGTGAGGCCCTGTGCAAAATAAAAATGCAGAACCCCTCGCTCAAAATGTATTAAGAATTTTAATACGGTGACTGCAGATTTTTGAATCAAGTGTGGGATCCTGAGCGCAAGGCCCTGTGTGGCTGCCTGGGTCATGCACCCCTGAAGCTTGCCTGTCTGTTATGAGTAGTTTAGGGTTAGGGTGATTACACTCATTTCAGGTAGAACAGTTCAGTTGCGGGCATGCATTAAGATGATACTACATTTTGAACCACAAATTAGGCACATTGCAATAACAGAAATTTGTGACCTACGTAGGAAATGCAAGAATCAAGCTTTCTACTCCAATTAATTGTTCCTTGGAGCAATTAAGTTTCTGCTTCTCACTGTGGAAGCAGAAGTGAGCTGATGCCAAACAATGAACCCTGTCTTTTGGCCCAGCCTCATGGAAATTCTCCCAGCCCGCCTCGTGGCACCAAACACATGTCTTTTCCAGGGAGTTTAGAGTATTTCAAAGATGCTTATTATTTAGGTTGCCAGATAAAATACAGGACATCCAGTTTCAACATGAATTTCAGATAAACAACAGAAAAGTTTTTAGTATAAGTATGTCTGAAGGACATTACTTATAGTAAATACTTATACTAAACATTTATAAATAGCATACTAAATACTTACACTAAAAATTATCTGTTGTTTATCTGAAATTCAGCTTGAACTAGGCATCTTCTATGTATATTTGTTAAATCTGGCAACCTATAGAATGCATTTTTAAGATGCTGAGACTACATATGGTCACCCCCAGATCACTGACGTGTACTAGGGGATCCAGGTGGGATGGCATGTGGGAATGATGGCAAAAAACCCCCAAAAGTCATGGGAACTGTTAGAATTCAAGTCTGCATGAGTCCTGGGGATGCTGTAATAAAATGCCACCAACTGGGTGGCTGAAAACATGAGAGATTTATTCTCTTGCAGTTCTAGAGGAGAGAAGACCAAATCCAAGGTCTGCAGAGCCGTGGGGAGAGATCGGTTCCAGGCCTTTCTCCCAGCTTCTGGTAGCCCCAGTCATTCCTTGGCTGTGACAGCCTAAGTCCAATCTTCTCATGGTTCTCAGTGTCTCCTCATGTCGTTCTTCCTTTGTATCTGTGTCCACATTCCCCCCTTTAACAAGGACATCAGTAATACTAGGTTAGAGCCCACTCTTTTAATACCCTCATTTTAACTCGATTACCTCTGTAAAGACCTTACTTCCAAAGTTTGGTCACATTCTGAGATATCAGGGGTTAGGGATTCAATACATCTTTTTTTGGGGACACAGTTTAAGCTATAACATTGTCCCAGGACTGTCCAGGGCTTTCCTATTCTTAAACTTTGTGGGATGGCCTGCATTTACTGAGCTGGAGAACCCGTAGGTACCTGGTCTTTGTGTAATCAGTCTTAACTGAAGACAATTCAAAGAGGCGACAGCCACAGCGAACCAAGAGGTGTCAAATACCAGAAGGGCAGCTCATCAGAGGACACAGGCGTGGAGAGTTCCATGGCCATCCATGGAGTGTCTGTTCCACACTCCACCCATTGAGCTGCCATGTGGAAGTTTTCAAACAGAGCGGCAGACACGCAGCGTTACTCCTGCGGAGTAAATATTTCTGGCAATGCTCGCTTCATGGGAGCAGCCCACACATTTTGCACAAATGTTACACAAGCAGCCTGTGGCTTTGGAAATCATGGATGGAAATTATTTGCAAATTCTTTTGGAGCCTTATAACAAATGTTTGCTTCGGTCTTGAAGTGTTAAGCAAACAACTCCTCTACTTCAAAAATGTCTGCTAATGAGAAAGACGTTTCAGCTGAAAGAAAAGAAGTGATCATTAGGGAAAAAAAATGGACTGGATTATGTTGATCAAGCAAAAGATCAACTTGGGACTCTAACCACATTTGTTGCTTTTATCAGAAATTGGAGTGATAGTCGATCTTCAGATAATATTATGTTGAATGGACTTAATAGTCATTTTAACAAGGACGGGCCTCTCTTATCTGGAATTGGCTATGTAAAATCAAAAGCCACCAAGATACTATTCAAAGGAAGCCTTGGCCATTGTGTGGGACAGGTTATCTGGCTTTGATCAGCCCTTTCTCTTGCTGTTTCCTAGTGTGAAGAGGTGGATGGATAAGACCTTTTTGGCAGACTGGTAAATTGTGTATATTTCGAAGGAGAAGGCAAGCATATAAAACCATTTCTAAGAGCACTTTCGAGAATTTTAGCTTTAAAGCTTGCAGAGTCTTGTAGATCAGTGCTGATCAATAGAAATATGGGGTGTTTTTATAATGGAAAGTTTTCTTTTAGTCACGTGTTAAAAACTAAAAAAAAAAATAGTGAACTTCCAGCTTCATTCATGTCTTTTGACTAACACAGGAACAGAAAACCAAACACTGCATGTTCTCACTTTTAAGTGGGAGTTGAACATTGAGAACACATGGACACAGGGAAGGGAACATCACACACCGGGGCCTGTCAGAGGTGGGGGAGGGCAAGAGCTGAAAACCTAGATGATGGGCTGATAGATGCAGCAAACCACCATGGCACGTGTATGCCTATGTGACAAACCTGCACGTTCTGCACAGGTATCCCAGTATTTAAAGTTAAAAAATAAATAGTGAAGTTAATTTTGATACCATAGCTAATTTAACCCAACGTATCCATAATATCTCATCATATATTTGATACAAAAATGATTAGTGAACGATTTTATCTTCTTTGTCTCATTCTATCTTTGAAATCTTGTGTGTATTTTTTTAAAATTACACTTTAAGTTCTGGGATACCTGTGCAGAACGTGCAGGTTTGTTAAATAGGTATACACGTGCCATGGTGGTTTGCTGCACACATCAACCCGTCATCTGCATTAGGTATTTCTCCTAATGCGAACCCTCCCCTAGTCCCCTATCCCCTAACAGGCCCTGGTATGTGATGTTCCCTTCCCTGTGTCCATGTGTTCTCATTGTTCAACTGCCACTTAGGAGTGAGAACCTGCAGTGTTTGGTTTTCTGTTCCTGTGTTAGTTTGCTGAGAATGATGGTTTCCAGCTTCATCCATGTCCCTGCAAAGGATATGAACTCATCCTTTTTTATGGCTGCATAGTATTCCATGGTGTATATGTGCCACATTTTCTTTATCCAGTCTGTCGTTGATGGGCATTTGGGTTGGTTCCCAGTATTTGCTATTGTGAACAGTGCCGCAGTAAACATACATGTGCATGTGTCTTTATAGTATACTGATTTCTAATCCTTTGGTTATATACCTAGTTATGGGATTGCTGGGTCAAATGGTATTTCTGGTTCTAGATCCTTGAGGAATCACCACACTGTCTTCCACAGTGGTTGAACTAATTTACATTCCCACTAACAGTGTAAAAGCATTTCTATTTCTCCACACCCTCTCTAGCATCTGTTGTTTCCTGACTTTTTAATGATGGCCATTCTAACTGGCGTGAGATGATACCTCATTGTGGTTTTGATTTGCATTTCTCTAACGATCAGTGATGATGAGCTTTTTCTCATGTTTGTTGCCTGCCTAAATTTCTTCTTTTGAGAAGTGTCTGTTCATATCCTTTGCCCACTTTTGATGTTTTTTTTTTTTCATGTAAATTTGTTTAACTTCTTTGTAGATTCTGGATATCATCGCTTTGTCAAATGGTAGATTGCAAAAATTTTCTCCCATTCTGTAGGTTGCCTGTTCACTCTGATGATAGTTTCTTTTGCTGTGTGGAAACTTTTTAGTTTAATTAGATCCCGTTTGTCAATTTTGGCTTTTGTTGCCATTGCTTTTGGTGTTTTAGTCATGAAGGCTTTGCCCATGCCTATGTCCTGAATGGTATTGCCTAGGTTTTCTTCTAGGGTTTTTATGGTTTTAGGTCTTACATTTATGTCTTTAATCCATCTTGGGTTAATTTTTGTATAAGGTGTAAGGAAGGGGTCCACTTTCAGTTTTCTGCATATGGCTAGCCAGTTTTCCCAACACCATTTATTAAATCGGGAATCCTGTCCCCATTGCTTGTCTTTGTCAGGTTTGTCAAAGGTCAGATGGTTGTAGATGTGTGGCATTATTTCTGAGGCCTCTGTTCTGTTCCATTGGTCCGTATACCTGTTTTGGTACCAGTACCATGCTGTTTTGGTTACTGTAGCCTTGTAGTATAGTTTGAAGTCAGGTGGTGTGATGCCTCCTCAAGCTTTGTTCTGTTTGTTTAGGATTGTCTTCATTATACAGGCTCTTTTTTGGTTCCATATGAAATTTAAAGTAGTTTTTTTTCCTAATTCTGTGAAGAAAGTCAGTGGTAGCTTGATGGAGATAGCATTAAATCTATAAATTACTTTGGGCAGTATGGCCATTTTCACGATATTGATTCTTCCTGTCCATGAGCATGGAATGTTTTTCCATTTGTTTGTATCCTCTCTTATTTCCTTGCGAAGTGGTTTGTAGTTCTCCTTGAAAGAGATCCTTCACGTCCCTTGTAAGTTGTATTCCTAGGTATTTTATTCCTCTTGTAGCAATTGTGAATGGAAGTTCACTCATGATTTGATTCTCTGTTTGTCTATTATTGGTGTATAGGAATGCTTATGATTTTTGTACGTTGATGTTATATCCTGAGACTTTGCTGAAGTTGCTTATCAGCTTAAGGAGATTTTGGGCTGAGAAGATGGGGTGTTCTAAATATACAATCATGTCATCTGCAAACAGAGACAATTTGACTTCCTCTCTCCCTATTTTAATATTCTTTATTTCTTTCTCTTGCCTGATTGCCCTGGCCAGAACTTCCAATACTATGTTGAATAGGAGTGGTGAGAGAGGGCATCCTTGTCTTTTGCTGGTTTTCTTTTTTTTTTTTTTTTGAGACGGAGTCTCGCTCTGTCACCCGGGCTGGAGTGCAGTAGCCGGATCTCAGCTCACTGCAAGCTCCGCCTCCCAGGTTTACGCCATTCTCCTGCCTCAGCCTCCCGAGTAGCTGGGACTACAGGTGCCCGCCACCTCACCTGGCTAGTTTTTTGTATTTTTTTAGTAGAGACGGGGTTTCACCGTGTTAGCCAGATGATCTCGATCTCCTGACCTCGTGATCCGCCCGTCTCAGCCTCCCAAAGTGCTGGGATTATAGGCTTGAGCCACCACGCCTGGCCGTCTTTTGCTGGTTTTCAAAGGGAATGCTTTCAGCTTTTGCCCATTCAGTATGATATTGGCTGTGAGTTTGTCATACATAGCTCTTATTATTTTGAGATACGTCCATCAATACCTAGTTTATTGAGAGTTTTTAGCATGAAGGGTGTTGAATTTTATCAAAGACCTTTTCTACATCTATTGAGATAATCATGTGGTTTTTGTCATTGGTTCTGTTTATGTGATGGATTACCTTTGTTGATTTGCATATGTTGAACCAACCTTGCATCCCAGGGATGAAGCTGACTTGATCTTGGTGGATAAGCTTTTTGATGTGCTGCTGGATTCAGTTTGCCAGTATTTTATTGAGGATTTTTGCATCAAAGTTCATCAGGGATGTTGGCCTGAAATTTTCTTTTTCTTTTTTTTTTTGTTGGTGTCTCTGCCAGGTTTTGATATCAGGATGATGATGACCTCATAAAATGAGTTAGGGAAGAGTCCTTCTTTATTGTTTGGAATAGTTTCAGAATCTTGTGTGTATTTTATACTCGCAGCATATTTTAATTATAACTTGCTGCATTTCAGGGGCTCAACAGCCACAGTAGGTAGTGGCCATCGTATTGGGCAGCTCAACTCTAAATCTTTGCTACTTAAAGTGTGGACCAGCAGCATCTGCATCAACTGGGGGCTATTAACATGCAGAATGTCAGGCCGTGCCAGACCTGCTGAATCTGCATCTGGATTTTAATCCGGTGAGAGGCTGTGATCTAGGGAGCTTCTTTTCAGACCTTTCAGCCTGACGAAGGATGCATCCATTCCATCTGGGTGCACTCTGGGAGACGGTGGGTTATTTAAGTTCTTCTACTTTCCCGAAGAGTGATTTCCTGAAGCTTTTCTGCCTTTCATGGGTAAGTTTAGATTCCCTTATACGGGACTCCTATAAATGGCAATTCCATCCTGTGAAATCTACATGGAGGTCAGTCTGTGCATTGCACCTCTGGCTTATTTGCCTGCTGATGCAGGGGTAGATGCGGTCACTGCAGACACACCTGTGGTTAAAGAAGGACGCCTGGTAAGGAGGAGGGTGGGTTAATGCAGCCTCCGCCTCCTTAGGTGTCTGAGTGGAGCACTGGGCCTGTGTGTGTGGGTGCCCCTCGCTGAGGCTGGCCAGCGTAACTGGAGCGGGGTCCAGGCAAGGGTGGCCTCACTCCTCGCCAAGTCCTCTTGGTGTCTCTATTTTCCCATTGATAAAAATGGAGCTTACAGCCCCAGAGGGTGGTTTGTTGAGTTTGGAGAAGACATTTGAGAGCCACCAGGGAGTGAAGGAATGAAGTACAAATGCTGGAAACCACACATATGTGCAGATGCGATATGGAGATGTTGGAGTGATAATCTTCAGGCAGGAAATCCAAGAAATTCCCAAGTTAAGATTTTACCAGAAAGGTCAAATCATCCTCAGGGAGGACAGCAAGAAGAGGGAAAAGAAAATAAAACAAAACCACCAAGAAATCTAAGAGATTATGGACAGAACTATCCAGCTAGATCTCCCAGGGTGCCAGTGACTCCATGGGAGAGGAAAAGGCCTGATGATGGCTGTATTAATATTCTGAATGCTTCTGGAACTTTCTAGGCTTGTGGGTTATATAGAATTTGCTCAGATCTCTCTCTGCATTTCTTTCATATGATTTTAAAGAAAGGTTCCTAAGAGGACACTGGCATAAAAATTCCTTTTACACAAACACTCCACTGGAAAGCAAGGCCCTGCTTATGGGAGGTGCTGGGGCTTTGGGCCTCTGAGGAAATGTCTGCTGAGAGAGCCCCCAACCTGGCATGCTGTACGCTGCTGAGGGACTAACGGTCTGCTTTCCTGTGGAGAAAGGCAGGAGAGGAGTGCGTGTACTCCTCTGGATCATGTCTTGCAACAGAACAAAAACAGTAAAGTGCCCAAGTTGTCTCTGGCACAGAAGTTTCTAGAACAGTGATTACTTAGAGATAGTCTTTTACCAAGCTGTGCTCCTTTGGAGACATCTGAGGAGTCAAATATGTGAGATTATTGGAGTCTTTTCCTTCCTTTGGTCATACGGAATGGAAGCATAAATGTATCAATCCTTTGCTTATGGCACCTCAGAAATGGAGTGGCACACTTGCCACCTTACACCAGATGTGACTTTTAGGTGCTAAGAGGCACCCTGGGGTGGTGCCAGCTCTCTCTGAAAGGATGTTACCTAAACACATCACTCAAGACCCAAGACTCGAGAGTATTATTTCAAATGGCTCATAGTTCACCAACTCTTAAAAACTAAAGTAACGATCTGTTTTTCCTAATTCGCCAGGTCATACATGCCCATTGTATTAATAGAAAGTTGGAAAATTAGTGTAAAGAATGACATTTATCTGTAATAATCCCACCACCCAAAATAGCCACTGTAAACATTTGGACATCGAGCATATTGATTTGCATAGCTTGGATCTTACTATATTGATATTTTTTCCTGCCTTTTCCCACTTAGTATTGTATCATATGCATTTTCTATATTACTGAAAATTATTTGTCAGCATGGTTTTTAAAAAACTTCTTACGAAAAATTTAAAAACCTATACCAAGTTAGAGAGCTGTTTATCATGAAGCGAATGTACTGACCACTTAGCCTCAAAAATTATCAATTTAGCCAATCTTGTTTTTTCTAACCTCTTTAATCTCTGTCTTTCCCCAATTGTTTTGAAGCAGTTTCCAAGAAGCATATAATTTTATCTCTAAATATTTCAGTGTGTATCTGAAAGATAAGGAATAGACAAAGAACTTAAAAACAAATAACCACTATGCCGTTATCTCATGTAAAAACAATCTTTTAAAATATCAGCAAATACCTAGTCAGTGCTTACAGTTCCTCAATTGTCTTAAAATTTTTTTTGGATGATTTGTTTGAATTGGAATCCGAACAAGGTTAGTCTGTTTAAATTGGTTCGTAAGTCCCTCTCTGGTTGTATGGTAATTTATTAATTGAAAAAATCAGTGCATCTGCCTTGTAACTTCCCATAGTGCCATGCTTTTGTCCAACATGTTTCTCTATACTTTGCTTTTCCTAAACTTTAGTAGTTAGAGCTAGAGGTTTGATCAGATTCAAGTTTAAATTCTTCAGTGTTAAGATGACTTCATAGACATTGTTGGGCTCTTCCATCAGGAAGTATTTAATGCCAGCATCTCTCAGGTTTTCTTGTAATTTCCATTGCCTTGATCCATGAATTCATTAGGAGTTTCAAAATGTGACATTAGATAACCCCTTCTTTGTTTACTAATTGGAATCCTTTCCCCCGTCAATTCTTTTGTTATCCTGCAGTTTGTATTGTGAAGGCAAAGATTAGTAAAAGCCTGATCTTTTCTCTTTAGCAATTTCAAAGTAACGATGTGGTTCATGACCATCGTCCAGTTGTGAGCAGTGAGCTTTTTAATATTATTATGAACCTATGGATTCGGCCTATTGTAGTTATTATTCTTACTGATGCTTAAATTATATCTTTTTTTTTTTTTGAGACAGAGTCTGCCTCTGTTGTCCAGGCTATAGTGCAGTGGCACGATCTAGGCTCATTTCAGCCTCTGCCTCCCGGGATCAAGTGATTCTTTTGCCTCAGCCTCCTGAGTAGCTGGAATTACAGGTGTGCTCCATTATGCCTGGGTAATTTTTGTATTTGTAGTAGAGACGGGGGTTTCACCATTTTGGCCAGGCTAGTCTCAAACTCCTGGCCTCAAGTGATCCACCTGCCTCAACCTATCGAAGTGCTGGGATTACACGTATGAGTCACGGTGTCTGGCCTTTATTTTTGATGAATAAGATTTTATTCAGATGAACTCCTGATTTCTTTTGGCATGCCCCTAGTAATGTTTGGTAGCTTCTTTGATTTCTGAATGGCACAATTTTAGATTCATTGTGTGTATTTTCAGTTCAGATCTGGAATCAGCCATTCCTGCAGGCAGCCGCAGTTCTTTTTGTTAGAAAATGGTATTTAGAGACCACAGTGCAGCACGACAGTGCTCAGTGCCGCTGGGTTGATGATATATTTCTAGGCCTTTTCAGAGGACAGTATCTTCTTAAAGATGGTTTATATTTCCTTTGAGGTCAAATGCATCATGAACTCATACTGATAGATGATTTTGTGAGCCAGGCAATTGAGCAGGGACTGGTGGGGTGATTCTTCTGTTTCAGGAGTCCTGGACAGAAGTCACCTAATTATATTCAGCTGTGAATGGGTTGGTTTAGAGTATTTGAGTGGCTGGTGACTTCCATGTCTGGTGACTTGAAGTGGATGCCAGAAGGTGAGCCCTAGCTGAGGCTCAGGCCGAGCACCTGCAGAGTGCTTGGACTTCTCACCTGGCCTCAGGGCTCCTAGAGAGTGTGTTCAAAGGGGCCAGGTAGAAGCTGCAAGAGTTCTAATGGCCTACCCTGACAAGTCTCAGAATGTCACTTCACTTCCACCATGTTCTTTCTTCTTTTTTCTTTTTAAGAGACAGGGTCAGGCTGAAGTGCAGTGGCATAGCTCACTACAGCCTGGAACTCCTTGGCTCAAACAATTCTCCTACCTCAGCCTCCCGAGTAGTTGTGACTATAGAGTTGCCTTTAATGCCTACCTATTTTCTTTTCTTTTTTTTTTTTTTTAATTTTAGCAAAGATGGGATCTTGGTACATGGTGCAGGATGGTCTCAAACTCCTAGCCTTGGGTGATCCTCCTGCCTTGGCTTCCCAAAGTGCTGGGATTACAGGAGTGAGCCACAGCACCCAGCAAAGAAGTAGCAAAGAATATATATATATATATATATATGTTGGAGACAGGGTCTGTAAATCATCCAGACTGGAGTGCAGTGGCACAATCATAGTTCACTGTAGCCTCTAACTCCTGGGCTCATGTGATCCTCCCACCTCAGCCTCGTTAGCAGCTGGGACTACAAGTGTCTACTGTCACGGCTGCCTAATTTAAAATGTTTTTTGTATAGAGAGGGTCTCACTATGTTGCCCAGCTTGTCTCAAACTCCTGACCTCAGGTGATCCTCCAAAATGGAGATCATTTGATCCATAAGGAAAGTGACAAGGAACTCTCTTTGGCATAAGTCCCCGAAACAGAGTTCACAGACGCTGAATTCTCAGTATCCATGAGGAGGGTTGATATTTCCAGGGTCTCATCTTGGTGATAATCTAAGCCTCCTCAACTATGCAGCATTTTGTGGTATTTTTCCACAAGCAAGAGTGGTCACTTTTATAATTTATAAAACTTTATAACTTATATAACTTTAATAACTTGCTAAAAATAACAGCAATTATAATGCTTGAATCTGGGACATTTCTCAGTGCATGAGAGGAGCTTGCAAGAATTAAGAGAAGATTAAGCATGATCATAGGTGGTGGCTGTGTCCTGGCGTTTCTGTCTATGTGACTTCTGTGTCATTGATCTATGTGTATGTATGTGTGTGTGTGTGTGTGTGTGTGTGTGTGAGAGACAAACTTGAGATCCACATACTGAAACTGTTTGAGTTAGTCAGCATAGGCTAACCTCTGTAACACACAACCCCAATTTTTCAGTGGCTCAGTACAATGGAGTTTCTTTCTTACTCACGTAAAGTCCAGGTGATGGTGGAAACTTGTGGGGGAGAAAGTCTACTCCACAGTGTCATTCAGGGACCCAGGCTCCTGCCTTATGGTGGTTCCATTATCCAGGGCCTTTCCATCTCCTCCATTCAGCTGGTGGATGTGGGAGGAGAGTGCGTGCATGAAGGACCACACAGAAGCCTTTTTTTTTTTTTTTTTGAGACATCGTTTTTGTTGTTGCCCAGGCTGGAGTGCAATGGTGCAATCTCGGCTCACCACAACCTCTGTATCCCAGGTTTAAGCAATTCTTCCGCCTCAGCCTCCTGAGTAGCTGGGATTACAGGCATGCACCACCATGCTGGCTAATGTTTTTGTATTTTTAGTAGAGACAGGGTTTCTCCATGTTGAGGCTGCTGTTGAACTCCTGACCCCAGGTGATCCGCCCACCTCGGCCTCCCCAAGTGCTGGGATTACAGCTGTGAGCCACTGCGCCCGGCCCACACAGAAGCTTTTTATGAGCCAGATCAGGAAGGGGCATAAGTTCCTTCTGCACCCATTCCATTGGCCAGAATGGTCACACCCTCACCCATCTGCAAAAGACACTGGGAAATTTGGTCTGGCCATGTGTCTAGGAAGCAGAGGAGCAGGTGACAAGAACAGATGTGAACACAAGACATTCTGTGTCATCCTGGCCAACCTGAGAATGGGTGTAGCAAATGATCCCAGAGATGGCAAATCAGCTTTCCATAGAATCAGAGGATAGTAAGTTAGCATCTGCTATGTTTCCTTGGGATTGCATTGCTTTTTAACTCAGTGAGAAGGTGTGTAAAATTAATATTTTGTTCTTTAAGTCTTTCCCAGTGTTTAGGCAGACTCCATAGACCAAATTTAACTTGTTTGTATAAAGGCCTTAAGATACACACTTTTAAAAAGCACTGTGAAGAATTGTGAGCTGTCTGAGGTTTTACCTTACTTGCAAACTAACAAGTGGGCCTGCCATCGTTTCATGGATTCTGGCAGAAGAGTCCCAGGTCAGAGATTTCACCTGTCTTGTTCACTGTTGTCTACATAGTGCCTGGAAAACACTGCCTGGCACACAGAACCCTCAATCAGTATTTATGAATGAGTGAATAGGGAAATGCTAGCTATTATTATTATTTCTTTTTTTTTTTGAGATGGAGTCTCGCTCTGTCGCCTGGCTAGAGTGCAATGGCATGATCTTGGCTCACTGTAACCTCTGCCTCCCAGGGTTCAAGCGATTCTCCTGCCTTAGCCTCCAGAGTAGCTGGGATTACAGGTGCCTGCCACCACACCCGGCTAATTTTTTGTATTTTTAGTGGAGATGGGGTTTCACTGTGTTGGCCAGGCTTATCTGAAACTCCTGACTTCAAGTCATCCACCCACCTCAGCCTCCCAAAGGGCCGGGATTACAGGTGTAAGCCACTGCGCCTGGCCAATGCTAGCTATTGTTATGACCCACTCTCATCAGGTCCCTTTCTCTCCCTGTATCCCCTGTCTCACATCTTTATTCTCAGTTGCCCAAATCAAAAATTAAGGGCTACTGTCAACTCTCTCTACCATGTGAAAGCCATCACATGCATGAAAACACCTACCACCTGAAAATGATTCTTGCATGTGCCAGCTCATGTTGACATGATTCTGTCGTTGCTGGCTTTGAAGGAGGAGGAAGGAGCCATGGAATGCAGGCAGCCTTGTCAAGAAAACCAGTCAAGGTAAAGAAACAGATTCTCCCCTGGAAGTTCCAGAAGGAACCAGCCCTGCCGACACTTCAGTTTTAGCCCAGGGTTTCCCATTGCAGATATCTGGCCTCCAGAACTGCAAGATAATCCATCTGTGTTGTTGTAAGCCACTGTGTTTGTGGGAACTTGTTATGGCAGCAGCAGGAAGGCAATACACCTGGCAAGGAGAGAGGGGGCTCACCAGGACCCCTCCCTCCTGGTGGCAACTGGCCAGTGCTGCTGGCCATGCTCCTGCAGCATTTTGTTTGTAAGAAGAGCACAGAGGGGAGAGGAGTGTCCAGTGGCGGGGTATGGGCAGGGATTGCAGAGTCTCTGAGGAGGTTTCCAGGCGAGACTGGAAAAGGAACGTATGGGCTCCTCCTTCATCTTACTGTGTCTTCAACACGTTCCTAGGGGCATGGGGGCAGGAGGGAAAGGAGTGGTTAAAATTAGCACACAGGTGCACCATGGCTCCGTAACACCAAACTCCTCTCTGTGTTGTGAGAAGAGAATTTTGCTTTGCTTTGCAGGAATTCTGTGACTTTCCAATTTGCCTCACATCGGTGCAGTTAAGATCCAGGAAGCTTACATGAGCTTGATTTTCTATATTCTGGTTGTTGTGAGAGTGGTGTTTTCTGTTTCCATGTCCTTTTTAATATTCTTGTCGTCTGCCACTTGTTCCTCTCTCCTGGTTTTCCAGTGGAACTTGGAACTTAATGAGGAGGAAAAAAATTGCAGATAAGACTTCAAAGGCGAATGTTCTAAGTTTCTAAAAGGAGAATACTGAAAAGGAAAAATGTTCCAAGCAGCATCTCAAAGGGAAGGAAGAGAAAAAAAGTGAGAGCAAATTAAAAATGGGATTAGGCAATAGGCGTGAATGATCAGGGGTGAGATGGGAAGTAAAGAGAAGAAAGTGAAGGGGTCCCAAAGAAAAGCATAGCACCTGCCGGTGATCCTGTCTCCCAAAGAAGGGGACATGGGTGGAAGTACAACAAGGAAAGAGAGGCTGGGTATTGCCCAAAATGTTAAAAAGATCTAAGAAGGGAGGCATGCTTGACAAACACGATTGTTTGATTTTTCTCTTCTGATCTTTTCTATTAGATGTCTTTTCTCAAAGCTCCATCACGTCAGAGGGAACAAATGGCTTTCAGAATTAATGCACTTTCTTTCACAAACTCTTTGAATAGTAATGCTGTTAATACGGAGATTGCAGAGTCTGGGAGCACAAATTCCATTTTCTTTCACCTGTGGCATCTTGGTGCTCTTTTGTTCCTTGTGAATTTGTATACAGTACACTTTTCACCTGATTCCAGATACAAAGATTATCCTGATGATTGAGAGGAACAGTATTGAATGATTTATGCAGGTATCTGTGAAAAATGCAGAATGCTTTGTTTCCCCCAACATTATGGAATTTGTATGTCCTTGTTGGGTGATTTTGTGGATTTTTCAGTAATCATTCTCTCTGCAACTGCTTAGATGTTGGAAAATGTCTCTTGATATTGGCAGGTAGCTGTGCCTCTGAGCTGACAAATCGTCTCAATACAAAGATGTTGCTAAAGACATGTAGACACGTTCTCTTGCACGTAGACACGTTCTCTGGTGCCTTTCCTTTCTGGTTAGAGCTTTGATTTGCAGCTGTTTCTCAGTCACGTTTCTGTTGGGTTAATTATGCTTTGTTAATTTGTTAAAGTTTCGTGTTTGCTGTCATGTGTAATCATAACATTGTAATAAAAGCCAATAATTTGTAGGTGATGGCAGATGGTGAGGACCCAAATGAATGCCAAAAGAAAGAAATGAATTTATAGATCACATCACAATATTTTTGTCTTCAAAGTTCCTTCCTGTTTCTTCTGTAAAATCCTTGCGTGTGTGTTGGGGGTGTGAGTGGAGGACATGAGCCTTTGAGGTAATTTTTCTCCAGGAAGTCCTTATGATGCCAGCTCTCCATGACAACTATTGAAAACACACTGAGATGTTTTCCAAAACAACCAACACAATAATAATAACGAAATTACTGGAAGCAAGGGTAGAGAGCGGTCAAGGCAATTAAGAAGTTTCTGAGCAGCAGATCAGTCATTTCAGTCATGTTAGAAATTGTCATTGTCTTGAATCCCTTTGACGAGAAATCTCTCTGGATCCTTTGTAAGTGCTTTGGAGTGAGTGTCTTGGAAAAAACAAGTGTCATTTCTCGTTTCTCTTGGGGAAGAGGAAGATGGAATATTTTTTCCCACTCTTGAGCAGTGTGTGATTTTGCCGGATTCCCTTGTGTGAACCTTGGGAGCAGATGGCATTGATGTGACAAATGCCACATGGTTCTGCAAATCATTTGGAATCCTGGGAAATTTTTCTGAATTGACTGGAAGATGAGGACTGTGCCACTTCCCAGGGAAGTAAATACTTGATAATGAATGGAGTTTCCACCATGGTATACAGCTATTTCATGCCAGTTGCCCACCTAGAGAGGGCAGACCAACCTGTGCATGTCTAAGCTGGGAATATTGACCAGCCTCAGCCCTTGGGGTGGCTGAGCTCTCTGAGACCTGCCCACAGCCGGTGTAGCTGTGTCCCACAACTGGAACTTCAAGTCAGCATTCAGCTACGGTTACGCTGGAGTGGCATCCAAATGAAGATCTCCCCTGGGGCTCTTGTTCCGACTGCCATTATGAGAGTAATTCACTAATCTGGAAAGCAGAGGCCCTTCCAATGGGGAAAAATGACATTGGAATGGGTCTTTGTATGGATTCTGGCTACTGTCACTGCACACTTGCTAGCTCTTTGGAGAGGACAACCCCACTCATGGGCCTCTGGTTACAAAGACGTAGCCAACCCCAGGTCTTGCTGTCTCCACCCCAGAGATCTGGGTATCTGAAGATGGGAGAGGAAGAAGGAGTTTGTCCCTTTCTTCCTTGACCCCCCAGGGCCTGATTTTTCCTTGAGGAGTGAAATCATGGTCTCCCCTTCTCCATAACCTCTAGCACCATTAAATGGTCACATGTTCCAGTTCATCATCGGAGTTTTGAGAATCTCAGAGTCTTTGAGAAAGATCCTCTAATTCACTGGAGTCTTCCCTGGAGTTTTCTTGAGGCCCTCAATTTAATAAGAGCGGAACCAGCAGTTAAGCCATGTTTGCATAGATTCATAGAAACATTGGAAGCTCCCTGATCCAAGACTCTGCCTCCAGGGCCTTTTCCATGCAGCACTTACTCCTTCTTGTGCCAAGCCAGGGTTAGTGAAATCTTCACGAGCAGTCCTGGAAACCTGCAGCTATTATAACTCCCTCAGTGCAAGGAACTCCAGACCCAAAGAGCGTGCTGCCATTCCTGCCGTTCCTGACAGGGCGACATTCCCAGCTTCAGCATGTGCATGCGGGTCTGCCCTCTCTAGGTGAGCAACTGTCATGAAATAACTGTGTACTGTGGTGGAAATCCCATTCATTATCAAGTATCTACTTCCCTGGGAAGTGGCACAGCCCTTATCTTCCAGGTATCACCTTCTCACTGATGAATCCATAGCAGGGATTGGTGAACTTTCTCTATAAAGAGCCAGACAGTGGGTATTTTAGGTTTTGCTGGCTATCTAGGCAAGTACTCACTTCTGCCATTCTAGCCTGAGAACAGTTATGGACTATATATAAGTGAATGGGTGTGATCGTGTGCCAATAAAACTTTATTTAAAAAAACAGGCAGGGGGCCAGATTTGGCTTGTGGGCTCTAGTTTGCTGACTCCCTGGCTATAGTAGCTCTCATTCCATAAAAAAGGAAAGGGCGTGAATTACTTTTCTTATGATCTTAGCTTATTGTCTATAAAGGCATAGTTCTATCACACTGTGGTAAGAACAGAACAGGCAGAGGAATGTCGGACAGATGGAGGGATGTAGCTAGTGGAGCACAAAGGAGGGCCCCTCACCTGCCCAAGTGGGGGCTAAGTTCGGGTGAAGAGACTTCTAGGTGGAGAGGGTGTGGGGGCTTCTCAGGTGTAGAGGTGATTAAGGTGGGTTTTGAGGATAATATGAGTTCCATATCAAAACCAGAAGAGTGGTCAGGGGAAATTCACACAGCATGTGCAAAGGCGCTGGGATGCGGCAGAGCTGGGGTGTGGGGGACCCTGCATGTTCTCTGGAGTGTAACTGCTTGGTCAGGGGGGCTAGCCTTAGCAGCAGAGGGGGCTGGGAAAGGCGGCCAAGACCGAGTCTGAGTGGTCTCATATCTCAGGCAAAGGAATTTGGGTTGAGAATTTTTAAGCAGGTGGCAGACATGATCAGCACTGGGAGGGTGGTGAGAAGAGGAGACCTGAAGTGGATGGGATTTGGCGTGTGGGAACCGATGCTTGGCCTTGGCCTGAGGACCTTTAGGTGAGCTCTGAGTTCTCTGCAAGCTTGGTCCAGGGCTCTGGCTCATAATTCCTTCAAGTCTTCCAAGTGCAGCCTTTCATGTCTGCGTTACCTTGGGTCACTTAGCGGGTTCTGCACCCTGTGTGTGTCTCAGCTGCTTCATCTAAACCGTGCACCCGTGCACCTTATCCAACAACAGAGAAGCATGTCTGACGCCGTGGCTGGTTCTGTGTGTCAAGGTGCCCAGACTGCAATACCCAGTTGTTTAATCAAACCCTGGTCTAGGCATTGCTGTGGAGGCATTGGGTCGATGTGGCTAACAGCTGCAGTCAGTTGACTTTAAAGGAGGTTATCCTTGATAATTTGGGTGGGCCTCATCCAATGAGTGGAAAGGCCTTAAGAGGCAAACTGAGGTTTCCTTGTGGAAGAAGAAATTCCATCTGCTGACTGCAGCGTTAGCTCCTGCCTGGGAGTGCCCAGCCTGCCGGCCTGCCCTGCAGAGTTCAGACTTGCTTGGCCTGGGCCCACAATCATGTAAGCCAAGTCCTTGAAATCAGTCTTTCTCTTCTCTGTCTCTACATACATTTTATACACACACACACACGCGCACATTTAATATATATTTATAAAATATACGTTATATATTTATATACATAATAGTAATATATATTCATATAAAAAAGTAATCCATAGATATACATATTTAATATATATTTATAAACATAATAGTAATATATATTCATGTGTATGTGTGTGTATGTATGTGTGTTTATATGTGTGTATGTATGTATTTGTATGATGTGTATGTATGATCAGAATGTGTATATATACACACACATTATATATTTATAAAGTATATATTATATATTTATATACATAATAGTAATAGATATATTTGTACGTATGGTTATGTGTGTATGTATATATGTGTATGTGTGTGTGTGATGTGTGTACACATGACCAGAATGTGTGTATATACACACATTTAATATGTATTTATAAAACATACTTTATATATTTATATACATATAGTAATATACATATTTGTGTGTATGTATATGTGTTTATGTGTGTGCGTGTACATATGTGTTGTGTGTGTATGTGTGTATATATATATGATGTGTATATACATGATCAGAATGTGTGTATACACACACACACACACACACACACACACACGAAACTGATCTGTTTTTCTGGTAGAACCTGACTGATACACATAGTAAAGGTAAACTTGATGATACATTTCATTAATAAAGTGAAAATTTAATAGTATGTTTCCCACTATGAAGGTAGGAAAAAAATAATCATTCTTTAATGGAGGAGGTTGGTCTATTTTTGCTTCTTCTGCCTTCATCCCCGAGGGTCATTAAGAGACACCAAGGCTTCTGTTGACACAAATTCTTTGGAATGTGTAGCTGTCCCTCCCCACCCCTCGAATTTTGGATGGGCCTGGACTGCATGTTCAGCCATGATTCCCAGGGATGAATCAAAGACTCAAGGCATTGTGGGTGATTGTCTGACTCCAGCTCTGCAGGCAGGATTATTCCTTGTTCTCCATACCCTAGCAGGGCTTTGGGGAAGATCCAGTGATGTGTTTAGGCATTATTCACCCTTGCTAATGGATAAGTCATCTTGCGCAGATGACAGAGCTGGTCTGGGGAAGTAACTTCATGGGCTCAGAAGAAAGTTATGAGCCATGTCAAGTCCGGGCCTTAAAGTAAATTGCCCGGTTGGCTTTCAGGCTTGATGCCAGGCAGGGGACAGCATAGGCAATAGGCGCTGGGTCTTTTCACAGACGTTCTGTTGAGCCGCCTCAACACCAGCTTGTAGGAACAAAGTCCAACAAGTGTTTCTCTAAGTTCTCACAGGCAGAATCCACTGTGCAGTTTGGCTGACGGCCTAGGGGACCGGAAGAGGATTTCTGTGAACCAAGGTGGCAGAGGACAGGAAGAGCAGCCACTGGCTCGGTTCAGAGGCCCTGAACAGAGGGAGCCTTCTGATGCCTGTCATCATGGCCAAGAGCACAACTTAAAAGAGAATGGAGGAGATATAGGAGACCTGGACCAGGGGCCTTGGTTCCAGGAAGAAGAAACATTCATAAATTTTAGTTGCTGTTGCAGGATTTAGGCTCCAAACTTGAAGTAGAATGGAAGATTAGTCCAGATAGTTGAGCCCATTGGAACCAAGAGCTGGTTCCAAAGAAGGCCACGTCAATATTATAAAATTAACAACTGCACCACTGTCATCACATGCTGCCAGAGGCTGGGCCCAGTGGTCTCTCCTCTGCAGCCCCCACATAGTGTTTAAGGCCAAGCACTGAAGGAGGCTGTGGATTCATGCTGAGAGGAAAGAAGAGAATGAACATTTTCCTGGAAGAGATCAACCCTAACCCACTGATGCTCACAGCGGCCCTATACTTGTTCCAGTTGCTAAACCTCTGCCTAGGGTTGCCAGATTTAGCAGATGAAAATACAGGATGCCTGAAAAAAATGGTGCTGGCACAATCAGACACCCACATGCGAAAGCATGAAGTTGGGCCTGTTCCCTACACTGTATACCAAAATCAATCATTGGCCTAAGTGTAAGAGCTAAAACTATAAAACTCTTAGAAGAAGACATAGGAGTAAATCTTCATAACCTTGGGTCATGAAAAGCCTTCTTAGCTATGACACCAAAAGCACAAACAACAACAATAAGAGGCCAGGTGTGGTGGCTCATCCCTGTATTCCCAGCACTTTGGGAGGCTGAGGTGGGTGGATCGCTTGAGGTCAGGAGTTCGAGACCAGCCTGGCCAACATGGCAAAACCCCGTCTCTACTAAAAATACAAACAATAGCTGGGCATGATGGCGTGCCTGTAATCCCAGCTACTTGGAAGGCTGAGGCAGGAGAATCTCTTGAACCTGGGAGGCTGAGGTTGCTGGAGTGTGCCTTTGCACTCCAGCCTGGGCAACAGAGCGAGACTGTGTCTCAAAACAACAACAACAACAATAACAACAGCAACAACAACAAGAAATAGATAAATTGGACTTTATCAAAATGAAAGAGTTTTGCGTTTCAAAGGAGACCATCAAGATAGTGAGAAGACAGCCCACAGAATGGGAGGAAAGATTTGCAAGTCATGTATCTGATAAGGTCTAGTATCCAGAACATATAAAGAACCCTTAAAAATCAATAACAGAAAGATAAACAACTCAATTAAGAAACAAGCAAGGGATCTGAATATATATATATATATTTTTTTCAAAAAAGATACACAGGCCAGATGTGGTGGCTCATGCCTATAATCTGAGCACTTTGGGAGGCCAAGGCAGGTGGATCACCTGAGGTTAGGAGTTCAAGACCAGGCTGACCAACCATGGCAAAACCTGATCTCTACTAAAAATACAAAAAAATTAGCTGGGCATGGTGGTGCGTGCCTGTAATCCCAGTTACTCAGGATGCTGAGGCAGGAGAATCGCTTGAACCTGGGAGGTGGAGGTTGCAGTGAGCTGAGATCGTGCCACTGCACTACAGCCTGGGTGACAGAGCAAGACTATGTCTCAAGTTAAAAAAAAAAAAAAAAAGGAAGATACATAAATGGCTAATAAGCACATGAAAAGATGTTCATTAGCCGTTAGGAAAATGTAAATCAAAATCACAATGAGATACCACTTCACACCATCAGGATGTCTATCATAAAAAAACCGGAAACCAATAAATGTAGTGAGGATGTGAAGAAATGAGAACTCTTGTACATTGCTAATGAGAATATATATATATATGTGTGTGTGTGTGTGTGTATATGTATATATATATTTATGTGTGTGTGGATATATATTTGAGATGGAGTCTCTCTCACCCAGGCTGGAGTGCAAGCTCCGCCTCCCAGGTTCACGCCATTCTCCTGCCACCTCAGCCTCCCGAGTAGCTGGGACTACAGACGCCCACCACCACGCCCGGCTAAGTTTTTTGTATTTTAGTAGAGACGGGGTTTCACCGTGTTAGCCAGGATGGTCTCAATCTCCTGACCTCGTGATCCGCCCACCTTGGCCTCCCAAAGTGCTGGGATTATAGACGTGAGCCAACGCATCTGGCTGAATATATATATCTTTTTAAAAAGTGCAGCTGCTGTGGGAAACAGTTTGTAAATTTCTCAAAATGTTAAACATAGAGTTACCATATGATATGACCCGGCAATTGTATTCATATATATATATATATATATACCCAAGAGAAATGAAAACATATGTCGACAAAAACTTAAACACAAATGTTTACAACAGATATAGTAGCCAAAAAAGTGGAGACAACCCAAACGTGCATCAACTGATGATTGGATAAATAAAATCTGTTGTATACATACAGTGGAATATTATTTGGCAGTAAAAAAGAATGAAGTACTGATACATATTACAACATGGATGAACCTTGAAAAAGCAAGCTAAATCAAAGAAACCACTCCTGAAGACCACATATTGTGTGCTTTCATTTATACAAAATGTCCAGAATAGGCCAATCTATAGAGACAGAAAGTAGATTAGTGGATGTCAGGGCCTGGGGCTGGGGCTGGCATAGGGAGTGGGGAGGGCCTACTAATGGGTGTGGATTCCTTTGGAGCTGATGAAAATATTCTAAAATTGATTGTGGCAATGGTTGCACAACCTTGTGAATATATTAAAAAGCATTGAATTGTACACTTGAAATGGGAGGGTTGGATAGTATGTAAATTATAACTCAGTAAAACTAAAAATATAGGATGACTCATTAAATTAAATTTCAGATAACCAATGACTAATTTTTTATGGGTATATTTCTTGCAATATTTGGGACATACTTATACTAAAAAATTAGTTGTTGTTTATCTATAATTCAACTTTAACTGGGTGTCCTGTATTTTATCAGGCAACCTCATGCATGTTGGCTGCGTGTGAGAACGATTTTAAGAATCATCCCTTCCAGGGCTCCTATCTTTTTATCCCTTTAGGACATTTACTATCAGAGGCTGAATCACGGCTGTGGCTCCTGAGCTCAGAGGCCTTGTTGTGGCTCCTGTTCTCTGAAAGCCCCACCTTGAAGAGTTTCCCTAGTAACCTCCAAACAACTCGTCAACCAGCCTGCAGGCCAGGGAGGTTTTTCGCAGAACAGTCAATGACAGGACTTATAGGCTACAGAGAAACAACTGGATTCTTTTCTGCATGTTGTCCCATGAGATGAGCTCTTCTTCCATGGCACCTTGATCGAAATCAAGGCAGGTTCCTTAGTTCCTCTGGTGACTTTCTCATCGTCAAAAATTCTCTGAGCATTTCCTTCTCCATAAAGTCTCTCTCTGCTCAGTAATTAGTATGTCCAGCCCCATCTACTCATGAAAACTCCTCACCTCACTCAAAGTGGAAGATTCTTTTCTTCCAGGACCAGCTGCAGACAGAAAATATGCCTTAGGAATGGGTGGTTGGTTCTTGTTTTTTTTACTTAGGATAGCTCTGATAAGGTTTGGCTGTGTCCCCACCCAAATCTCATCTTGAATTGTAGCTCCCATAATTACTGTGTGTTGTGGGAGGGACCTGATGGGAGGTAATTGAATCATGGGGGCAGGTCTTTCCCATTTTTTGCTGTTCTTGTGATAGTGAATACGTCTCATGAAACATGATGGTTTTATAAATGGGAGTTCCCCTGCACAAGTCCTCTTGTTTGCCGCCATGTAAGACATGCCTTTGCTTCTCCTTTGCTTTCTGCCATGATTTTGAGACCTTCCAAGCCATGTGGAATTGTGAGTTCATTTAACTTCTTTCTTTTATAAATTATTCAGTCTCAGGTATGTCTTATATTAGCAGCATGAAAACAGACTAATATAAGCTCCTTCCTCCTCTCTCCTCCCCCTACCTGTCTCCAGGGAAGGGAGGGGCCAGGAGAGGAAGGAATAAAGGAGCAGGACCGTTCCTTCTTTCTGGTACCAGTATGGCACTGTCCTTGGAGGCTGTTTAAACAGATAGATACTTTCTCATGTTTTGCACAAATTCATGAGAATTTTTGTATTCCACCTCATACTCTAGTTGTTTGTTCTTAATATGTGTATATTGATCACCAATTAACACTCTTCTTCCCTCCATCGGGATTCCACTCCTACCCCTAGATCTTCAAGTTGAATTCCTGCTCCAAGTATGAATGGCACAGTCATCCTGGCTCATCCCAGGGGTGGGTGGGAATTGTCCAGTTAGGGGAACATTGAGCTTGCTCTTGGGATGCATGATCCCTAGAGAGTCATTCTTGTGGCCTGGTGGCCCAGGGTGCATGGAGGTCTTTTGCTGTTGGGTGCCAGTCTACATCACATGTACACACACACACACACACACACTCTTTATAGAGTGCAATGCTGTTATCTGATGTTTGCATTGCACTGAGCCTGCTGATAACCTCCAGGGAAAAATGCTGTTCCCTGCTCATGGAGGTCCCAAAAATATTGCCTGGCAATGGCTTCTCTGGGACATTCAGGAAGTGGGTTGGCACTGTGTCATCTGACCTTCCCTCCTTGAAATGCACGCTTGCTCAGGAAGAGAAGACTCAGATGTCCTTCCCAGCTGCCAGGGCCTGAGTAATTCTGCAGAGAATTGTTCTGGAGCATTTTCTGGAATAGTCACCTCCTCAGATGAGTACAGAGGGGCTGCGGAAGAGGCACAAAATCAGCATTGCTACCACTGAGACCGAAGGGTGAATGTCTAGGAACCAGCATGATCAGAGACACCACACAAATGCAGGGGAGAGCCCTGGGGCCGAGGTCAGGGGTAGGCACTATCAGGAGTGGCGGGGATGTGGGCAGGCATGGGTCCACTACTGTGCACAGCCATGTCATTCACAGCAGTCGAGAGGTGGAGGCAACCCAAGTTTACTTTGACAGATGAATGGAGAAGCAAGATGTGATCTATCCACATAATGGAATATTATTCAGCCTTGAAAAAGAAGGAAATGCTGACACATGCTAAAACATGCATGAACCTTGAGGACATCATGATAAGTGAAATAAACCAATCATAGAAAACCAAACATATGATTCCACTTATATGAGGTTCCTAGAACAGCCAAATCCATAGAAATAGAAAGTAGAATGGTGGGTGCCAGGGGCTGGGGGGGAAAGGGGAGTGGTTAATGGATACAAGTTTCAGTTTGGGGTGAATAAAAAGTTCTGTGGATGGATGGTGGTGATGGCTGCCCATCAGCCTGAATGTGTTTAATGCTACTGAACCGTGCACTTAGAATACTTAAGATATAAATTTTACGTTAAGTATAATTGACCACAATAAAAAAGGTAAAATAAAAAGTAGGAAAAAACCTTGAAAATGTTAATAAAAAGACAGTGTGAGGCACAACCTCCTCACCCCACACATGGAAAGTTCTGGAAGCTGGACTGCACTGTGTCCGCCTGTTCCAAGGCCCACAGGCAGGACTGCTCTTCTTTGTTGTCTTTCATTTTTCAAAACCTAGCTCAGATTTCCCTTCCCTCTGAAAGCATCTTTGGGTCTCTTGACTGGGAGCTGCTGCCTTTTGTATGTTCTCATGGCTCCTTGTTTCTCCAGGGTGAAGTCTGCTATGTTTCATTTACTTGTTTGTCCTCCTGCCTCCCCCATGAGACCCAGGGACCTTCCGAAGCAGGCTGGGTCTTGTTCACCTTTGTGTGTGGCTCCATGCTCTGCATAGAACTGAGTGCACCTGTCATATCGGTGCTGCTTCCTGGGTTCCTCTTGAACCGTATCTAAAAATCAGGCCCTTTGGGAGGCCGAGGTGGGTGGATCATGAGGTCAGGAGTTGGAGACCATCCTGGCCAACATGGTGAAATTCCGTCTCTACTAAAAATACAAAAAATAGCTGGGTATGGTGGCGGGTGCCGGTAATCCCAGCTCCTTGGGAGGCTGAGGCAGGAGAATCATTTGAACCCAGGAGGCGGAGGTTGCAGTGAGCCGAGATCACGCCATTGCACTCCAGCCTAGGTGACAGGGCGAGACTCCATCTGAAAAAAAAAAAATCAGGCCCTGCCTATCTGTGAATCCCAGGAGCTTTTGCATGAAATCATATGGCCGTGTGAAGTCCCACCGCTTGCATTTCAAATTTTCTCCCGTGGTGAGAACCCCCATGACTGTGATGAACTGAGAAAAATGATTTCTGCTTTGCAAGAGAACCAATACATTAGAAGATTATGTCTTTCACAGCTGGGAGCGAGTCTTATGTTCCTCTTGTTCCTATCTTTCATTGATTTGAAGTCTCAATATTCTTTTGGGAATATTTTAAGTCTACAGTGTTCTGAATATGGAATAGATTTACTGGGCACGGCTGGCACTGTGGGGGTTAGCCTAGCAAAGGAAAATTGCAAGTTGTTCTTTGTCCTTCCAAATGTATCTGTCCTGATCGCATCAGTATCCTATCGATTATGTTAAAATAAAGAATTTCTGTCCAAGATAGGGAACCTTAGGTAAAGGGAAGAGGCAAGTGTCAGACTGGGAGAAAATATTTGTAATATCTAAAACTGATAGAGGATTGAAAGAGAGGTTCAGTGGCACCAAGAATTCTTGGAAATCAAGCAAACAATTGGCCCTATCTTCCTAACTTGGATTCCTGCATCTGAGTGTTTCCAATATCTCTTTTTCATAAATAAGAAAAAGTTAAACAAAAAAAGTTTGAATGAAAAACTATTTAGGTCAGTGAAGACCTGAGTCTCAGTTTAGGATGTTGTGACTGAAAATACCGAAAATGTTAATGTCACTTTTGCACATTGGTATATTGGTGCAGAGAGGTAGCATGAAGTGATAAAAGACCGTGTTATGGATTGAACGTTTGTGCCCCACAAATGCATTTGTTAAACCCTCAACAACCACTGTGGCTCTGTTTGGAGCCTCTAAGGAGGTACTTACAGTTAAACAAGGTCTTAAGTGTGAGACCCTCATCTTTTAGGATTAGTATCCTTAGGAGAAGAGATGCCATTGTGAATAATGTTCACAGTAGCTAAGATACAGAAACAACCCAAGTGTTTGTCAATGGATGAAGGGATACAGAAACATCATCTATATATGTATATATGTATGTATATAGGTATATATATTATATATATTTGATTTTTTTGAGTTCCACGTATAAGTAAGATCCTGCAATATTCTCTCTGTGTCTGGCTTATCAGGCTCATCCATGTTGTGGCAAATTGTAAGATCTCGTTCTTTTTTAGGGCTGAATAATATTCCATTATATATTTTATATATAGTTATATATATAGTTATATACATAGTTATATATAGTTAGTTATATATAGTTATATATCGTTATATAGTTATATATATAGTGATATATAGAGTTATATATAGTTTTATATATATATATATTTATGGGTTGTGTGTTCCAGCCAGGCCAGCTCAACATAGATGGAGACAGAGACAGTGCATACCCGAGTACGTGTCCAGGCACTGGGACTCTGAGGCTGTAACCTCAGGAACCATCGGAGATGATGGAAAGGGCCTGGTATTGCCACAGTCCACATGGAGTTGGGAGTTTAGGCCCAATTCATCTAGGTCTGAGGGGAGGGGGGAACTCCACCTGACATCTGGCTACAGCTTTAATAGTGAGAGTCTCTGACAGTGGGTCTGACTTTGTCTCAGTTGAATTTAAAGAAGTCAAGGTGCCACCATTTTCCCCAGCAAAGGCTGGGCTCCAAGTCACACAAGAATGTCTTTTTGAAGCCCGTGCTGGAAGGAAATTAGGCCAATGACCTTTGGGAGGCTTCTAGAGGTGTGAGGTGTGAGGTGTGTGCCTCCGTGTTCACTGTTTGTGTCTCAGCACTTCCTGGAGTGTCTCCATTGAGGCTTGAATGGGAACTTAGGCCACCAATGAGACCACAGGATGAAGTGTGCAGAACGCTCACCCAGGTCCCAGTGACTGCAGGCACCGGTTATTGAAACACAGATGTGTTTCACACACTTCCCAAGCGATACCCATTCCTAACACGTATGAACCTGCATTCATTTTTATTGGAAACTATGGACCCAAATGAGCTCAAAGATGGTGGTGTTGAGTGGGACTGTTCATGGTAAGACAACAATGTTCTTCCAGGTGGTCTGAATGGAACAGCTCTGTTAAAGTATCTTCTCTGGTGCCACCAGCCAGAAGTGCGAATATCATCTTCACTAGTGCCATCCGCCACTGGAATTTTGAATATACCCACTGTATTAGGGATCTCCAGGGAAAGAGGACAAATTCTCTGTGTGTGTGTGTGCGCGTGTGTGTGTGTATAAATATTTATTATAAGGAGTTGGCTCATGTGGTTATGGAGGTTTGCAGCAGGCAAGCTGGAGACCCAGGAGAACAAAGGATGTGGTTCCAGCCTGAGTCTGAAGGCTGGACACAACTGGTGCTCCACCTCGAAGACAGCCAGGCAGAGAACAGTTCCTCCATATTCTTGCAAAGTCAGCCTTTCTGTTCTATGCAGGCCTTTGGCTGATTGGATGAGGCCCACTGGCATGACAGAGCCGTTTGCTTTACTCAGCCTACTGAATCCAACGTTCATCTCTTTCAAAACATCCTCACAGACACAGCTAGAATCATGTTTAACCAAATATCTGAACTCCCCATGGCCCAGGCACGTTGACATATGAAGCTAGCCACCACACCTGCAGAGCAGTCCCCAGAGGTACCGGCTCAAAACCATGACCCTCTGCCTGTCATGACTGCTGAGGAAATGCCTCGATTTTATAATTGGCTACTGTTCTGTTTGTCTTGTAATTAAAAAATGCTTCATTAGAAACTTTGACTTCAGCTGGACCAAAGACCTAAAAGTGAAAGGTAAAATCACCCATTCAGTAGGAAAAAATGTAGAATGATATGTTTGGTCCTAGGAATGGGAAAGGATCAGTGAACAAAATGCAAAAGATATTGTAAAACATGTTGTTAAAATGTTGTTGTCCATCTGACAAAGTTAGGGAAAGATGATGGATTTGGAGAGGGTGTCAACTTGGAGAAGGCTATGTCCATAAGTAAAACCAATCAAGAATATCTGAGAAATACCTAAACATTGATAAAAGAAAGCAGGAATTCTAATGGGAAAATGGGTGAAGGATATAAATGGTAATTTACAAGAGAGGTAACCTTCTCCAAATACCCAAGCGTGTGAGGAGAGTCTCATTAGGAATGAGAGAGGTGCAAAGCCAAGAAGAAGATATCAAATCCATTAGGCCACACAAGAAAGCCATCTGTACTCGGCATTGGTGGGTGAGTGGATAGAGCAGCCCCCAGGCCTTGCTTTGGGGGTACAGATGGGGCAGAAGACAGACAGCACATGGTGACACTTAATCCAAGTTGGCACAGGCTCTCCATTCTGCAGCTGTGGTGCTGCTGGGCAGGGATTCAGTGTTTGGGACCTGGGTGAGGATGTGTGTGTGGTGTGAAGGGTGGTCCTGGGAAGCTGCACACACTTGGGTGCCCAGTGCTGGGGGTAGTGATGGGTGATGTGGGGAAGCTCTTTGTAGAGCAGTGAATGGGAAGACGGGTGGGCCAGATGTGCTGGGCAATCCCTGCTGGTTGTGCACATTCCATTCACATGCACCGCTCTCTCCTCTTCCCCATCTATCCCCACACCTCTTTCCATTTGTCTGTTTTCCTCATTGGTGAGCAAGGCACCCACAATAACTTGCCATTTACTTTCAGAGAGTTTTCCTCTATTTGACTTAGTTGTACTATTCAGTAATAATCAATGGAAAGGTCTTCCTGCGTTCCTTACCCCGTCCCGTCCCATGCCATGCATGAGACTCCCACCCCGTGCAGGCACTGTGCTGTGAGCTAGGGAAGTGAAGAAGGGAAGAGTGACCTGAGGAAGCAGGCTCACTGACCCCCTGGCACTTCACAGTCACGAGCTGGTCATCAGCATGCCTTCATTTCCTGTGGAGGCGGTGGTTCTCCACTTTTTGTTTTTGGGACCCCTTTACATTTTCAAAAATTATTGAAGACACCAAAGAGCTTTTTGTGTGTGTGTGTGTGTATTATGGTAAGCTGAGCATGTTTTTTTACTGTATTAGAAAGTGGAATTGAGGCATTTAAAAACATTTATTAATTCATTTAACATAATAGATTTATTACATGTTGATATAAATAACATTTTTATTTGAAAAACCCTAAAAATTTAAGGACAAAATGGTCTAATAAGAAGAGCAGTAAGGTCGGGCACGGTGGCTCACGCCTGTAATCTCAGCACTTTGGGAGGCCGAGACAGGTGGATCACGAGGTCAGGAGATCGAGACCATCCTGGTTAACATGGTGAAACCCCGTCTCTACTAAAAAAATACAAAAAACTAGCCGGGCGAGGTAGCGGGCACCTGTAGTCCCAGCTACTCGGGAGGCTGAGGCAGGAGAATGGCGTGAACCCGGGAGACGGAGCTTGCAGTGAGCTGAGATCCGGTCACTGTACTCCAGCCTGGGCGACAGAGCGAGACTCCATCTCAAAAAAAAAAAAAAAAAAAGAACAGTATTATTTTACGTTTTTCAAGTCTCTTTAGCAGCTGGCTTAGTGGAAGATGGCTGGGTTCTCATATCTGCCTCTGTACTCAATCTATTGCACTACCACACATCACAAAGCTTCTGGAAAACTCCACTGCACACTGAGAGAGTAAGGGTGGAAAGGGTAGATGACATCTTAGTATGATCATAAAAATCATTTTGATCTTACGGGGGCCCTGAAAGGGTCTGGGGACTCCCAGGGGTCCCTGGCCTGACCACACTTTGAGAACCATGGGTGTTGGCCTTTCTGAAGGTTTGACGTAGTGCCTCAATTCTAGAAGCCACTCAGTGCTTGATTCTAGAAGCAACATCCAGTGCTATGGTGAGGCCTGGGGCTGAAGTCTGGCTGTGACCTTGGAGCATTAATCTAGAAATTGGGGACTGAGGGAAACTGAGGTGGGCTACAGGCATTGGACTTTCCTTTTAGTGTTTCTTTGTGTCTTTTGAGGGGTTTTTTAGTGCTGTTTTTACTGACTATAGGAAGTAGGATATGGGTGGTGTATTATCTGAAGCTATCATTTCCTGAGCACTTCCTCCCGGATAGGCATGTTGCTTGTGCTGTCTGTGGCTAAAATTAGTTTATTCTTTGGAATTTGCTATCTCTTAACGTAACAAAGGGTTTGGAGTATAGAGTATTAGTGGAAATTTAAAGGTGCTGGCGGGCCCTTTAATTGTTCTGGTAACATTGATCTTACTTTAATCTGTGGTGCCCCTCCATGTTTGTATATTGGGAACAAGGGGTTTCATGTGCTTAGACTGGAGGCAAATTCTCAGAAACATTTCTGGCAGAAGTCAGGTGGAGAGAGGAACGTCTTTAGCTCCATCTAAAGTGTAAGAGGGAGTACAGATGTGTGCTGCCTGAAGAAAATCTACTTTTACAACTGAGACACAGCCTTTGAGGGTCCTCCCGCATGTGATTTGTCTACCATTTCCAAACCCTCCTCTGGCACCGTGCTAGTTGCTAGTGAACAGATACCATTTGACACATAGATTTGCATTGTTTTATAATCGCAAAGTGTTGGCAACCACGTAATTGTCCCCTAAGAGAAGACTAGTTAAGTGTGTTGTGGGATGTCTATATAAATGGAATACAATGGGGCTGAAACAAACAAGCATGCATTTTCTTGTACCAATGGGGAAAAATTTCCAAGAGGTAGTGTTAAATCAAGAATGAAGACACGGAGCATGTTTTATAGAGTGCCAGTCTTTGTGGTGGGGGTGGGAGTATATCTTTGCTTGTATTTGTATAGTAACCTTTGCAGACTATAAAACCGTCTATTAAGAATGGAAACTCATAGGCCATGGTGGGAATAGCATGACTGTGAGAGAGGAAAGGGAAGGAATTGCTCATATGTTCACCTTCTTATGCTTTTTGATACCATGTAGATGCATTACCCATTCAAACATTAAATATGCTTAAAAGTAATAGAAAAGCAAAATAAAATCCAGATGGCAAGCAACTCAAATCCTTTTAACTAACGTCCCTTCACTTTTCTAGACAGGGAATAGCCCCACTGTGAACCGGGGCAGTCCTGCCCCTGGGGTTAATGCCTTTTCAGTTTTAACAAATGTCACCCTTAATGACCATGTAACCATGATAAATGCAGAAAGGCACCAACCCGGGTCCTCACTAGTTGGCTCAGCAAAGCAAACCTGTATTGAGCCATGGTTCGTCTCTTTAGCTTGGTTTTTCGCAGGGGGACGTAGAGACCAAGTGTTCAGAAACTTGTTGGATAGAGGGTGGAATTTTAGAGTTTTAATAGTTGTCTTTGGACAGGTTTCCTGTGCTGTGAACATGCCTTGAGAGAGTGCCTGAGTGTGCAAATCCATCAGGTTGGAGCCTGAGGCACCCCTAAAGGAGCTCCTACAAGAAGGAGGTGCTGTTTAGCTTCTGAGGGGTGGCATGGTTGGCTTACATCTCTGGGGAGGCTCTGAAGAAACAAAGGGTGAAGATTGGACAGTAGTGGCTTTTTAAATGCAGGTGAGGAGTGTATATGGGCTTTGTAGATATCATAAGCGTAAGAGGAAAGAAAAGGGTTGGATACTGACAGAAAAGCATCACTTTCAAAATGTTTCAGAAGCACATGTTTCTCATTCTATTACATAGACATGTGTCAAACTTTCAGTTAACGAGACAAAAGTTGGAAACGTTACTTCATGCATTTTCCTTTCCTCAAATATGGTAGCCCCCTTTATCCATGGGGATCTATTCCAAGACCCCTGGGGGATCCCTGAGACCTCGGCGAGTACTGCACCCTATACATTGTATGTTTTTTTCCTATATGCACATACCTATGATAAAGTTTCATTTGTCAATTAGGCACAATAAGAGATCGACAATAATAAATAATGAAATAGAAGGATTATAACAATGCACTGTACTGAAGGTTATGTAAATATGATCTCTGTATACTGTACTAAAGGTTATATAAATATGATCTCTCCCTCTCTCTCTCAAAATATCTTAATATTTTTGGACTACAGTTGATGGCGGGTAACTGAAACCTCAGAAAGTGAAGCTGAGGATAAGACGGGACAGTTGTGTTAACAATGATGTTAACAATTTTAAGAAATTGGTGGAAGTGGGCAAAGTTTATATAGGTCATTTCTGTATTATTTTTGCTACTCTTCAGTAAATTTGAAATTATTTCAAAATGCCAACTTGAAAAAAATTACCTAAAAGAACAATAATAATGATACGGAGGATTTTATTTACAAAGCTGGGTTCTTAAGAGAGAAAAGCTTCCTTTTCGTATTGGGAGCCAGCTTTCTAGGCTGGGCATTGCAGGCACTTCTCTAGAAGAATGTGAAGCCCAAGGGCTTTGGCTACCATAGCCCAGCCAAGACAGCAGTTCTGCAGAGCAGGACATGCCATTTGCACCTTTCAGAGGAGTCGGGATGTTGTCAGAGACAGGCCCCAGGGCCAGGCCTCCCGTTCAGACATCACAGATTCTCCATAAAGCAGAGAGGATGCAGGAAATGATGTAGGACTCATTTCCCAATGAGTCAACCTGCAGACTGAAAGTGGGGGAGCTAGAGAGGACACCAGGGCATAGATGAATGTCCTCAGGAGGCCCCTCCAGGCCCCTGGCTGAGGTTGAGACCCTGGAACATGGACAGGACAGAAGGACCGAGGTAGAAGGGCCTGATCCTTGCCCACCTGGAACCAGGAGGGGGCGCCATCTTGAGAACCCTGCACCAGAAGGAGAGACCCTGGGTTGGCCTAGGAATAGCAGGCCTGGGGCGGGCAGAGGGCTCCAAGGCGGCCTGACTTGCTGGGTAAATGAATGTTAGCCTTTCCGATCACCATTTGATGTTGGCATTGACTCTCCTTGCTTTACTGGGGATCTTTTCTTCCCAGTGTATATACCACATGCTCCCTAGAGCATTTCATGTTCCTTAGTGAACTGGAGCCAAGGGAGGCCACAGTGAGCTTGTTCAACCTCTGATCTGTAGGTGACAACTCAGTCCCCAAATGCCCTCCTATTGTTCTTTGTGCAGATCTTAGAGGAGCTGTCCCCTGCTCCCGGCCCCCTGCCCCATAGGAGTGAGCAGGCTGGGAGGACACCATCCAGTGACAAAGGGCTGAGATCGGTGTCTTGTGGCTTTCTTTGCTCTTGTTGGCTCCCAGAGGCTAGGTTAGCTCTGAAGTAAGGGGACCTCTTATGGTAGCTTGGGGTTACTCGTGGATGGCTTTATCCTTCTTTGAGGTGTGTGGTTGTGAAAGGACCCTGCATGGCCGGTAAGATCAGTTCCTCTTCTTTGCCTGTGCTGGGTGGGGCATAGCTCACCACACTAGATCCCATGCAATGGGGAGCCTGGGAGTGGGCGTGGTGGGAGGACGCTTTCCACCAACAACTTTCTGCAGTGTTTCTTTTTTTCTTTTTTTTCTTTTCTTTTTCTTTTTTTTTTTTTTTGAGATGGAGTCTTGCTCAGTCACCCAGGCTGGAGTGCAGTGGCATGATCTCAGCTCACTGCAACCTCTGCTTCCTGGGTTTAGTGACAAGTACTCTTCCATCTTGCTGTAGAAGAGCTGATTGATTCTACAAGCCACACGGGGAATGTGCAGGGAAATATAGTAGATACGATCACTATTGCAATGCTTGTCATTAAACTCAATAGAACAAAAACTAGAAAGCATTAGCTTTCAAAGCTGGATGTCAGTTTGATAAAGTTAAATGAAGGGTGGCTGAGGAGGAAGATGGAGAGTTCATGTAGATTCTGAAAGGGTTTTCTGGTCCTTTCCAATTCTTTAGGAGTTTGTTTATTATTACATTCATTGATTGAACAGATATTGATTAGCCATGTGACCTGCCAGGCTCATCAAGACAAAGAAGTTGCTCTCAAAGCCCTTCGGTCCCAGTGCGGGGAGACAGCTGATAAAAATAAGCACAGTTAGGCAGAAATGACAGCACGTGCCAGCAGCGGTACCTGCATGAGGACAAAGAAGTGGCAGAGACTGGCAGGAAGACGTGGGGCTATTGGGATGGAAGGGGTGTGACAGGCTTCGATGTTCAATAGGACAGTGGACTTGGGTCCTAGGGCTGCCCTGATAAAGCACCACACACTGTGTGACTTAAACCAACAGAAATCTATCCTCTCGCACTGTCAGGTTGGGAAAGAAGGAGACCTGGAAATCCAAAATCAAGTTGCTGGCAGGGCTGCATTCCCCCTGGAGGCTCTAGGGAAGATCCTTCCCTACCTCCTCCACCTTCTAGTGACTCCAGGCTTCCCTGGCTTGTGGCCCCATTACCCCAGTCTCTTTCCCCATCTTCACATGGCCTTGTCTCTGTATCTCTGTGTGTATTCTCCTCTTTTGTAACTCTTCTTTTTTTTTGAGACGGAGTCTCGCTCTGTCGCCCAGGCTGGAGTGCAGTGGCCGGATCTCAGCTCACTGCAAGCTACACCTCCCGGGTTCACGCCATTCTCCTGCCTCAGACTCCCGAGTAGCTGGGACTACAGGCGCCCGCCACCTCGCCCGGCTAGTTTTTTGTATTTTTTAGTAGAGACGGGGTTTCACCGTGTCAGCCAGGATGGTCTCGATCTCCTGACCTCGTGATCCGCCCGTCTCGGCCTCCCAAAGTGCTGGGATTACAGGCTTGAGCCACCGTGCCCAGCTCTCCTCCTTTTATAAGAACAACGATCATTGGATTTAAGGCTCATCCTAAAACTAGGATATCTCATCACAAAGTCTTTAATTTAATTACATCTGCAAAGACCTTATTTCAAATAAAGTCACAATGACAGTCTCCCCATGGACATGAATACTGGGGAGGACGTGATTCAACCCACTGCAGGTGGTCAGGGTAGGCCCTGGAGGGAAAAGAAGGTGGAATATGAGCTTAGAGGAGGTGTCGGGAAGCCAAACAACTCCCCGCAGTAGGTGAGTTCCAGGGCAAAGGAGCAGCTGGGACAAAGCCCCTGAGCTGGGACAATGAGGCCACCATGGTGAGGGCAGGAGGCATGGATGGAAGAGGGAAGATGTGGGCGAGGCATCACACAGGGTCTCGGAGACCATGTGAGGCCCCTGCAGTTAGCGCTGAATGATATGGCGGCCACGCAGGAGGCTGAGGAGAAGACAGATGCCTCTTGACCTTAGGAGACTGTTGGGAAGCTGGTTCAGGAATCCAGGAGCAAGCAGAGTGGGAGGATAATAAGTGGTTGGCTCTTGGGCTTACTTTGAAGGAAGGGCCAGCAGGACTTCCTGACCAATTGGAAGAGGGGAAGGAGGGAGTGAGAGCAAGAAGAGAATGGACAGGCACTCCAGGGCTTTTGGCTGGTGCAGCCAAAAGGATGGTGTCACTGGGGATGGGGAGGTCTTTGCAGGCAGCAAGTTGAGTATGAAGAGCAGGAGTTTAGTCTTGGGCGAAGGGAGTATGAGATGCTGAGGCTGAGGTGTGGAGTTGGCTGTTGGACATGCAAGTTGGGAATCTGGGAGAGAGGTCTGGGCTGGAGGCACAAATTGGTGGGTGGATGACTTTTTTCATGATTGACTTTTCCTAGATGTTGGGGTTTTTGGCTTACAGATGGGAAAGAGAGTGGGGAAAGGAGATAGAAAAAGATAGTGAAGAAGGTAAGGAGTTAGACAGTTTCATACTGGGGCCCCCACTGGGTGTTATTGGTGGAGGCAAAGTGGAGATGAGAAAGAAGGAGCCCTGGAATCAGACTGACCTGAGCCTCTGTTTCCACTGCTGCGAAATGGGGATAATAATAATCACGATGATGATGACGATGACCCAACCATCAAAACAAGACAATAACAGCTGCCAACCTTTGTGACACTCAGGA
Organism: Mandrillus leucophaeus; assembly: GCF_000951045.1. Lineage (NCBI taxonomy): Eukaryota > Metazoa > Chordata > Mammalia > Primates > Cercopithecidae > Mandrillus > Mandrillus leucophaeus. The sequence goes on along the minus strand of NW_012102721.1, from coordinate 1,497,131 downwards.
TGCGCCCCACTCTGAGTACTTCATGGATGTGCCCTCATTTAACCCTGACAATAGCTGTGAGGCAGGTTGGTAATTCTTTCTGTGTGGGAGCTGTGTAGTCTGAAGCACAGAGAGGTTGAGTCTCCTACCTGAGGTCACACAGCTGGTGGGAGATGGTGCTGATTCACTTAGGCCTGAGCTCTTTGCCCTCGCCTCCACCTACGCTGCTTCTCCACTGTGTGCTTGGCACATCTTTAAATACTCAAAAGGTACCCGTATGTAAAATCGGGGCTTACAACTTGGGAGTACTGAGAATTATAAATAAAGGAGTCTTTCACATTCTGTCATGAGACCTGGGTCAGCCAGCCACAGGGGCGGCCCCCCGGCTTTCCCTATCTGCCCCGGAGTTCCAGGTTATATGTGAAGCTGGGAGCGACGAGGGTGAATTTCAGGCCGGGAGATTATAAAGAGGCCTCTCTTCTGCTGTTACCTAAATGCTCCAGCGGACCAGCCTGGGGGCACTTCTCTTCATATCCTGTTACCTTGAAGAATAATCCCCTTTATTCTTGTTTTCCTGACTTGCCCATCTCTCTCTGGGTTTTAATCTTTTTTGGTGGAGAATGGTATCGTCTAATATTTATTAAGTAATTAAGTGTTGAACAAAGCTGGGGCATTTCCTCCAAGCGGCCTGGCTGGAAGGCAGGTTTAGGGGCTCATTTTCCCTTGGCTCTGCGTCCCTGGGGGTCCCAGGGCTGTGCACTGCCTGATCGGGAGGCGGCAGCCCTGGCTGTCACACCTGGCTATGGGCAGAAGGCCTGGAGGTGGGGACAGGAGAGGGTGCAGACGTGAGGTATGGCAGGCACCGGAGGCGGGGACAGGAGGGGGTGCAGACGTGAGGTGTGGCAGGCACCATCAACGCTGGACGGACAGCAGATTCGACCTTTGTGTGTGTGATGATTTCCCAACCAGGAACCGGCTTTGAAGAGCCACGTCACACACATGATCACACACTGCCCTGTGAGTGATCCATTTTGGACATGAAGCTGATCAAACAGTTGGAGCAGACAACTATGACCCCAAGTCAACCCCGAGAATGTCGCCTGGGGCTGGAGAGGGACACGCCTCCCGTGCTGGGATGCACCAGACATTGACCAGCTATTTCCAACCTACAGGCCGGCGAAGGTATTAAAACTGATGTAAAAATATTGAACGTGTCTCTATCGCTAACATGCAGACAAGGCATGAAGGGGCCCCATTCCCAGGCGTCTCCCCGAGGCCCTCTACACGGACAGCGCTGCTCCCTCCGCTCCACTTCTCTTCCAAAAACAAAGCGAGCTGCCAAACCAAACAGCAGCCGCCAACCCCACACTTTCTTCTTCTGAGTAGAAAATCATAAAGTCACTGTGGAGCAAATGGAAGTTCAGAAAAGTATCAAGGAGAAAATAACCGCCTTCAGCTGTTCTGCCACTGGTCACCTTTTGGCCGACTGCCTGCTCGATATTTTTTCTAATATGTTCTCATGGTCACATTAGAGTTTGAAAAAAGTGATTGTAACTAAAATTATTTTCGTGGAAACCGTTTCAATGGACCCTGTTCATCATGTGAGATCATATCATACTTGATAGAGCCAGTTTGCTACTGTTGAATATTGAGATTGTTTCCATCTTTTTTTGCACAATGATGCTGCAGTGAACATTGTAAATAAATAAATCTTGGTGCATATCTCAGATCTGTTGGTGTGGATAGTGACTCTCCAACATCCTGCCAAAGAGAAACTTTGAGGTTTTCATCTTTTTCTTAGAATTTTAGGAGAATGTAGCTTTCTTCTTGAAAGTGATCTAATTTGTTGTAATGTTAAAATAACATCTTCAATTACTAATCCGTTAAATGAGTCGTTAATTTAGCCCTACCTGCAGAGGCTTTCAGTACAATGGATGTCCAGGGAGATGAGCCCTGGGGACTCTGAGGCCTCAGGTCTCACCTGCTACTTCTCGTGTTATGCCTCAGGGGTGACCGGATGAGAAACAGGTCTTCCCAGAGGGTTGCAGAAACGGAATTGCTGGGTTAACGGTGGGAACTTTTTAAAGATTCTTGGTATATATGGCTCCTCTATATAACAAAATTAATTCCACAAGTATAAAAGTTATCACTTACAAGTAAAAGTTTTCATCTTCTATACTCTTGTGTTATAAAAACAGTTACAAAAAGGATAAATACTGATCTACTTTTAGAGTTAAGACATTTCTAGATATAGAAGCAAAAAGAACAGCATAAAAAGAGAATTTGACTACATATCTAAAGATGACGTTAAAATGAAAAGGTAAATAATAAACCAGAAATTTCTATTTGCTATATATGCTATATATTTGTACCACATGTGTATATAAATGTGTACGTAAGCATCAATGTCTTAAAAAAGAACAACTTAACGAACCGCAAACATCCCGTGGAAAAATGGGCAATGAACATAATTACCGATAACTATAAGAATGAATAGAAATGATTAATATATACCTGTGAAAAACAGCCAAGCTCACTAGCAATCAAAGAAGTGTTAATTAATCAAAAATGCCACTGTCACCTAATATAATTGGTAAGCTTTAAAGACGATCATGAGGGTCAGCAAGGGCACAGGGAAGCATCACGGTTCCTCGTTGCTGCCTGAGCAAATGAAGTCCGTCCTGTGTCCTGCCCCAGCCCAGGGACTACGTAGCTACACACCTTGGCTTCCATTCTACTCTGACCCCCCCTCACGCCCAGGTAGAAAAGATTTCCTTTATTTAAACCCCATAACACTGTCTGTGGGTCTCTTGTAGTAGGTGGTACAAACGATCTTACTTGATAATATCAATACTCAAAATAAATATCGTTTCCTAATAATTTATTTTATTTTATTTATTATTTTATTTTATTTTATTTTAGAGACGGAGTGAGTGCAATGGCTCTGTCTTGGCTCACTGCAACCTCTGCCTCCCGGGTTCAAGCAGTTCTCTTGCCTCAGCCTCCCAAGTAGCTGGAACTACAGGCACCCACCACCCTGCCTGGCTAATTTTTGTATTTTTAGTAGAGACGGGGTTTCGCCGTGTTGGCCAGGCTGGTCTTGAACTCCTGACCTCAGGTGATCCACCCTCTTTGGCCTCCCAAACTGTTGGGATTACAGGCATGAGCCACCGCGCCCGGCCTGGTTTTCTAATAATTTAGACGTAAACGGTGCTACGTCATTGGATCTATTTAGCACTATGTGCCAGGCACTGTCCCGGGCGCTGAGATACTGCAGTGGACAAAACCAGACCTGGTCCCTGCTGTCGCGGAGCTGACCTGCTGTGTGGGAGACAGACTCTAAACAACCACATATGTTAGTGAACAAATGTATGAGTTCAGGATGAGTGGTGCCAAGAGACAAGGAAGAAGGCCAGACAGGAGAGCAGTGGGCCAGGGGAGGGAGGCATTTTAGCCCAGCATGTGAGAGAAGGTGGCTTCTGAGATGAGGCCTGATGGAGTAAGGGAGCCATGAGAAGACCCAGAGAAGATGCTTCCAGCAAAGGGAATGGCTTGTGCCAAGGCCCCGCGTCAGTGGTGTATTCGTGCAGTTCAGGGTTCAGCAAGGAAGCCAGCATGGCTGAAGAGTGTGGGGACAGAACAGTGGAGGTAGGAGGTGCCAGGGAAGTGGCCAGGCGTGAGAGCACACTGGGAGAACCTCATAGGTCATGGTGAGGCTTTAGGGTGAGATGGGGGAGCCTCTGGTCTGGTGGGTTTTAGGCTAAGTGATGTCATGTTCTGACTGACTTAAAAAAAAATTGGTGCTCATGCCTGCAATCCAAGCACTTTCGGAGGTTGAGGTGGGAGGATCGTTTAAGGACAGGAGTTTGAGAACAACCTGGGCAACATAGAGAGACCCCGTCTCTACAAAGAATAAAATAATTAGCCAGGCATGGTGGCGTCCGCCTGTGGTCCCAGCTACTCAGGGGGCTGAGGTGGGAGAATCGCTGGAGCGCAGGAGGTCAGTGCTGCCGTGAGCTGTGATCACGCCACTGCACTCCAGCCTGGGCAGCAAAGTCAGACCCTGTCTCAAAAAAGTAATACAAATTAGTATAAAAGGCACATAAGATAAAATTCACCATTTTAGTGCTGTTAAAGTGTTGAATTCAGTAGATTCACAATGTTGTGCAGCCATCACCACTTTCTAATTCCAGAACACTCTGATCACCCCCAAAGCAGGCTCACTTTCATCAACCCGAAAAGAGACTCAGTCTATGAGGAGTCATGCCGCGTCCTCCCTCCCCCCAGCCCCTGACAACCACTTTCTGTGCCTGTGGATTCGCCTATTCTGGTATTTCATATATATGGAATCCTACAAGGCTTTTGTGATAGTTGCTTTCCCTCAGCAGAATGTTTTCAGTTCGTCCACGTCGGAGCGTGGGCCAGCGCTTCATCCCTTGCCATGGCCAAGGAATAGTCCATCACGTGGATAGACAACAGTTTATTTCTCCGTGCATCAGGTGATGGACATTTGGGTGGTTCCCACCTGATTCACTTCGTGAAAGAATCTCTCTGGGCCCTGTGTGGAAGCTCAAAAGAGCAGAGCTGGGAGACCAGGGAGGATGTAGCTGCAGGAATCCCAGGGATGCAGGTGAGGGCTGGAGGCGATTGCCCTGCACGTGAGTGATGGGAGATGCTGGAGGGGCCGCCAGCGAGGTGTGGGTCTGGAGCCAGCAGAGCATGTTTTCTGTTGGTCCTTCCTCCACGAGGATGTACTCTTTAGGAGCCGAGCGATGATGACCTGTGGATGAGCAGCCTGGGATGCCCCTGTCCCCAGCCTCTTCAGCCTGAAGCAAGTTTGCGTTCTGTGCTCTCTTTCTTTGGAACAAGGATTGACTCCTAAGTGGCATCTGGAGAAGGCCGAGCTTCCTGCAGGGACCTGAAGAGGGTATTAATAGCAACTTTCCTCTCTGGGGTGCGGGACCAGCAGGTCAGGACAATCGGCCCCAGCCAGGAACGGATCCAGAAGTGACACCGGCTGCCGCTGAGTGGAGCCCACCAGGCCGGCTCTCCTCTCGGCCACAGCGGGGATTGCTTTCTGCATCCTTCTGAGAAAAAAACTGCATAGAACAATTTCTGAAAGTAAGGGCCATCCACTGGGTTATTTTAAACCAAAGAGCTGAAGCCTTCTTCAGTAGACACAAGAAAATTGATTAGAGTCTGAGCTTTGAGGGCCCTGAAAGCACTTTATGTCAACGTCCTTCCTGCGATAGTGCTTCTGTGTTTTAATAGGAAAGCCTGCATGAGTTGACTAAGAAGGAAAACCTTAAGTGTTTTGCAGGTAAAATGCCTGTCACCTAGGCATTGAACTCAGCAGTATGGTTTGGCAATTACTGTCCTCAAGGCTCCTTTCTTTTATTATCTTTATCTCCTTAAAAAAATTTGTTAAAGATTTTTTCTTATTTCAAATGGTGCACAATCTTATACAAGATTTTAAAAATTACGAAATTAACTAGCAAAAAGTTAAAATCCTTCCTGATGCAGATGGCAAGGGGCTATGGCTTCCTTCCTGTGTGCACCAACATTCTTATTGGTACGTTATGTTTGTATCAGCTGCTTTGGAATCTGAGGCTGATTGGTTCCATCTGCATTTCTGTTTGACTTTTAGCTCTGAGATCGCCCTAATTATAGCTCACTATCTAGAAAAAGCGCAGAGACTGCTACAGAAGCTGCAGGCTTGTAGTTGATAATACAACCTAGTAACATACTGAGCTGGTCTGGAACCACTCACACAGACCCCTCCAGTCACTGAGAGCCCAGGGCTGATGGAGCAAATAGAAGATACCACAACGCAAAGAAGGCTCCTAAAAGAAGTCTTAGACAAGGAGTCTGCATCTGCCAAACTCCATTTTTCTGGAATCCCAGCTGAATGGTGACCTATTCATGCTTCCACATTGCATTCTAACACCCAGAGCTGCCCCAGTTCTAATCTGTGATTCACAGTTACCCTGGTCGTCATGCGTATGGATGGCCTTGCCCATAGACACATCCATTCTCTCTTCCAGGCTGGCAGGTTTTCTCCAGGTTTGTTCACTTTTTTTGTAATTATTTCTGCATTTGCTCCCAGAAGGTTTTTAGAAACCGAAACAGAGTCATCAAATTGCTCACAATGGCCAAATCTTGCCCTAAAGTCAAAGCTCTGAAGCACTGCAGTATAGCGCTCTTGGAACACCCATGGATTCCCAAGGAAAGGAATGGATGAAGTTGTGAGCAACAGAGGTGGTGGCCCTGAGGGCGGGTGCCCAGGGGAGGAGGCAGCCATTTCCTTTGTCTTTCCTCCATTCTTCCTGGATGCAGTTCTCTGCCCAGGTTTTCTCTGTCGGGTGAACTCTCTACCCAAGGAGGGGGCTGCAGCTCTCCCTGACCCAGTGCAGGCAGCTCACCATTCCTCTGCCAACAGGGCCTGGCAGCAAAGGCTGCTCACACAGCCAAGGAGGGCATCTTTGTAGGGTTCTGAGATGGAGGCCGTATTTCTTAGAGCAAATCCCCTTGCTCTGTCTCTTCCAGAAGCCATGATGACCCTGTTGAATCCAGCCATTCTGCAAGTGCCTCCGTTTTGTCTTTAGGGATGGAAGTCCTTCCAGGCATGCCAAGAGGGAAGGTGACATGGCAGGTGCACTGGCTTTGAAGTTGCCATGGTGGTTGCAATCTTGCATCTGTCTCTTCCTGATGGGGTGACCTCAGGCAAGTTGCTTGGCCTCCCTGAACCCCAGTTTTCTAGTGTGCAAGATGGGGGCCATATTGCCTTGGGGCTGACTTTGAAGACTTAGATAATTATTTTTTTTTTCTTATTTGAGACAAAGGCCTTTCTCTGTCACCCCAACTGGATGGCAGTGGTGCAATCACAGCTCACTGCAGCCTCAACCTCTTGGGCTGAAGGGATCCTCTCACTTCAGCCTCCTGAGTAGCTGGGACTGCAGGCATGAGCACCACGCCTGGGTAATTTTATAGAGATGGAGTCTCACTGTATTACCCAGTCTAGAGGAAGATAAATTCTAAGCGTAGTACAGCACCTGGCTTATATGAAGAACTCAGTAATCAGTGATATTTACTTTATGTATTTATAGTTCCTAACATGGGTGTTTAGTCAGCCTCCCTTTTGTCACATCTTCCAACTGTTCAGATATCCTACTTGTCTGCCTCCTCCTCCATGAACCCTCCCTAGGTTCCCTCAATCCTCAATGATTTCCATCTCCTCTGTTGTCAGTTTGCCCCATTCCATAGCACTCCAATGAGCTCTCCACATTCCTGCCACTAGGACTCTGTGAGTGTTTCTTGTGCATTAACATTGTTTCATTAAGAGGGGGGAGGTGGCCTCAGAAGTGGTTCAGTGGTAGTTTAAGATGCTAGGTAAGAGCACAGATTCTGCAGCCACACTGCCTGGGTTCAAATCCTGACTGGGCCACTTAACACCCATGCGATTTAGTTTCCTTATCTGTAAAATGGATTCAATAACAGTTCCTCTCTCATAGAGCTGTGAAAAAGGATTAAGTGAGATCCATTTAGATCCATGCCTGAGCTTATATGTGCCCTGTAAGTGTTAGCTATTATTATGCCCACCTGTATAATTTTGGTAAGTTTGCGTATCTTTGTGAACCTCAGTTTTCTTATCTGCAAACCAGTAGTAATAAAGTGTAATCCTCTGGGCCGTGGAATTAGATGGAGTGCTGAACATGTGGGCACAGTGCTGGGTGCATGGTAAGCACTCAGTCTTGGTAGTGGTTGTTTCTGTTAGTTCCTGGGGACAGGAGCTCTGTCTTGGTCAAGCTGGGAATATATTTTCCAGAGTCTCCTTTTTTGGGGAGTTCTGATAGAACTTGGCTCATTTAACAAACAAAATAACAGCACATCTATTTAAAGTTGAATTGCAGATCAATCATAGCAAATTTTCAGTGTAAGCATATCCCACATATTGCATGGGACATACTTATGCCTAAAAAATTATCCACTGTTGATCTGCAATTCAAATTTAGTGGGACATCCTGTATTTTACATGACAACTTCTCAAGAGGAACTAGTGTGAGTCTCAGAAAATCAATGGACGGAGGCAGAGGTGCTGATGGATCCCAGTGTGTCTTTCCTCTCCTCTGCTCTGGCCCTGCTGTGGCTCCCCTGGGGTCCTGCCTCCAAAGGTGGACATGCTGGGATTGTTGAATCCTGGCATGCTCTGTGCAAATCCCTCAACAATTGTCCAGAGTCTGCCCCCTCTCAGCAACCCCACAGCTATTGCCCTTGTCCCTGCCTCACTCTGGGTACCATCCCCCAGCTGTTCTCTACACAGCACCCAGAGAGATCCCTTTAAAGGTGACACTGCTGGTTGGTTGCGGTGGCTCATACATGTAATCCCAGCACTTTGGGAAGCCGAGGCTGGAGGGTCAACTGAAGTCAGGAGTTTGAGACTGGCCTGGCCAACATGGTAAAACCCTGTCTCTACTAAAAATACAAAAATTAGTCAGGCGTGGTGGCGTGAAGCTGTGGTCCTAGCTACTTGGGAGGCTGAGGCAGGGGAATCACTTGAACCCAGGAGTCGGAGGTTGCAGGGAGCTGAGATCATGCCACTGCACTCCAGCCTGGGTGACAGAGCAAGACTCTATTAAAAAAAAAAGTGACATTGCCTTCTCAAAACTCTGCAGTGGCCCCCTTCTCGCGAAGAATAAAATCTAGAGTCTGGACCTTTGCTTCCAGGCCCTGAGTGTTGTGTCCCCAGCCTCCCTCTGGCCTCTTTCTTCCCCTCTCTTGCTCACTTGCTCTGCCCCAGATACACCTGCTTCTTGATGTTCCTGGAAGCACCTGCTGGTCCCTTTTGGATGAGACATTCTGTCCCCTGAGTATAGGAATGCTTGCTCCCCCTCACTTCACGGCGTATTGCGCAAACGTCCCATCCCTGAGAGCTTGACCCTGGGCTGGGTTCCCCTCTCACCTTGTCTTTTCCTCTGGGCGATCATCGCCTCCCGACACTCCCAGCACTTTTCTGTTTGTAGATTGTCCCCTTCACAGTCCCAGGAGCCCACGAGGGCAGGGACTCCGAGCTGTCCTCCGCTCCATCCTGGCCACAGCTACACGCCTCCCTGGATGGACACCCCACAGGCCAGTGTGTAATGAATGGGTCACATAGTGGTGATGAGATGGGGAGGTGCTGCAGGTTCCCATGCTATAGAACTTGGCAAATGAGTGAAATTGTGCCAGGAAACAATTATTGGAGTTCTTGTAGCAGCTCAAAGCCTTAAGGTTGAGCCTGAGGTAGGTAATGTTGAACCAAGCTTCTGGAAGTTTCTGCCAATGACACCCATGTCCAGTGGTTGGACTCACTTTGACTTTGTGCTCCTCATATCGCTAATTCTTCCTTCTCTTCCTCTTCCTGTTGTCAGTAGTACTGATTGGTCACTGGGCTTGCTTAAGCATTTAAAAGGACAATGATGGAAATGCAGCCTTGCCCTGTAATAACATGAAGGGCAAAAGGTTTCATTAGAATGCCATAGAGTTCTCTGGGGGGTGGGGGGGTTGTATCCTTAGGCCATTGCTACTGTTTGTATGTTCGTCCCTTTCAACTCTAATGCTGAAATTCGATCCCCAATGTTGGAGGTGGGGCCTAGTGGGAGGTGTTGGGTCATGGGGGTCGATCCTCATGAATGACTTAGCACCATCCCCTTGGTGATGAGTGAGTTCTCACTCAGTTCACGTGAGATCTGGTTGTTTAAAAGAGTCTGGGACCTCCCGTTTTCTTTCATGCTCCGGCTCTCGAGTGTGATGTGCATATCCTACCCGCTTGCTTTCCACCATGAGTGAAAGCTCCCTGCGGCCTCCCCAGAAGCTGAGCAGATGCTGGCACCACGCTTCCTGTACAGCCTGCAGAACTGTGAGCTAAATAAACCTCTTTAAAAAAAAAAATTATCCAGCCCCAGGTATTTCTTTATGGCAATGCAAAAATGGCCTAACACTTTCATTTCAGCTGTGTCAGTACCCCAGCTGCCCTCAGAGGTAGAAGGGACATATGTTTTGCCCAGGCTGAGTGTGGTGGCTCACACCTGTAATCCCAGCGCTTTGGGAGGCCGAGGTGGACGGACCACCCCACCAACCTGCCTGGCCAACATGGTGAAACCCTGTCTCTATTAAAAATACAAAAAAGCTAAGTGGTGCATGCCTGTAACCCCAGCTACTCGGAAAGCTGAGGCAGGAGAATCATTTTGCATCTGGGAGGTGGAGGAGGTTGCAGTGAGCCGAAAGCATGCCACTGCACTCCAGCCTGGGTGACAGAGTGAGACTCCGTCTCAAAAAAACAAAACAAAACAAAACAAAACAAAAAAACAACTGAGTGCAGAGGTTAATGCCTTCCCAAATCCTGTAGTTGCTGAGTGTAAGCTGAAGCTCACCTTTTCCCCTTTCTTTTTAATTTTAAAATATTTAAATGCAAATATACACTTAAATAATTAATATTAAGAAAAAAATAAATATTAAATACAAAGAAGTTTAAGATAAAAAATATAATGAGAAAAATTGTCCATAATCTCCCATCTCCCCCACCGCGATTTCTTTCATCTCGCCGCCCCGGCCTCATTATTCACATGACGTGTTTTCACATCATCACCACCATAGGTATCACTTAAGATGGTTAGAAATATATTGTCACCTCATCTCATTGTCTCTCAATAATAGTTTTGAGTGACCGCATAATAGTCCAACAAATGAAAGCTCCAGATGATGTATCTTCAGGCTATTTCTCTATATTTTTAAACAATAATGCTTATTTTATAACATTTTTGAGCTGTAAAATTTTTCTTTCTTTTGAGCCCAAGTGTTAGGATTCTGTTGTGGGTCAAATTGTGTCCCTCAGAAAGATGTGTTTAAGTTCCAACCCCTGGTGTTTGGAAATGGGCCCTTATTTGGAGATAGGGTCTTTGCAGATGTCACCAAGTTGAGGTGGTCCTTCGGGGGCATCCCGATCTAATATGGCTTGTCCTTATAAGTAGAGGAAAATGTGACGTGGAGACAGACATGCATGGATTGTAACGACGAAGGCAGAGATTGGAGTGATGCTGAGATAGGGTCTTTGCAGATGTGGTCAAGTAAAGAGGAGGTTATTAGGATGGGATCCCAGTGTAATATGGCTGGTCCTTATGGGTAGAGGAAGATGTGATTTGGAGACGTAGACACGCGTGGAGTGTGACAATGGAGGCAGAGGTTGGAGCGATGCAGCTGCCAGCCGAGGAGTGCCAAGGGTTGATGGTCACCATCGGAAGCTAGGGGAGGCAAGGGGGGCTCTATCTGGAGTCTCAGAGGGACAGCAGTCTTGATTTTGGACTTCTTGCCTCCAGGAAGGTGAGACAATACATTAGCATTGTTTTAAGCCTCCTGGTTTGTGGCACTTTGTTGTGGCAGCCCCAGGCACTCTGAGTCTGATATTCTGTCAGGTACACAGCGTCATTTCGCCTCTCCTGATCACATCACACCAATTCCAGGACGAAGCAGGCTGTCCCAGGCAGGGGTCAAGCCAGGCTTGAGAAGATGGGCCGGGCTGGGCCTCGGGCTCACATGGGCTTCTGCGGGCCATGGCCTTGGCGATCCTCCAGCCTGGGCTAAATCAGTCTCCTATGGAGGAATGGCATCCAGGCCTTCACCCCTCCAGGTCAGCCGTGGCCGCCAGCCAAGGTGACCGCGTGGGCAGCCTCACATTCCTTCTCAGGTTTTGGCCCCATGTCCTTGGCACTCAGGTCTGGAGTTCAGCCCAAGTGTTGAGACTCAGGTATGCAGCTCAGGGTGGCCTTAATTAACCCTCCCATGGACCGGGGCACTGCCTGCGCCTCATTCACTCTGGGCTGCTGGTTTTGTTCCTGACACTGCAGCCTGACACTGTGGGCGGGCGTGCAGTTTGCAATGGAAGGCCCCCTCCGAATCGAGGAAGCCTTGACCTTGGGAGGGGTCTGCCTTTTTGCTGGGCTTGCCTTTCTCTGGGCAGCATTTCAGTACGGCCGATTCCCCTGAGACTGAGTTCACACCAGCCATGACGGCTTCCCGGCTGCTTCACATGCTCTATGTTTGCAGCTGTCCTTTGGTGGCAGAAAAAGATGATTTTTCTTCCCCTCACTCCCATTCCCTTTTGTTAGTTTCTCTCCCTGAACTACATTTTGAGCTAAGTGAAGGTCTCAGGTTGGCCTTTAGAGGGAGTAAATCCTCTGATAGCATCAGGTACCGGAGAGGCAGAAATGAGGCGTAGGCCCTGGAGAGCAGGTGCCACCAGCTTGCCTCCCACTGGGAAAGGCATTTCTGTGTCTTTGGCCCATGAATTCTATTCTCTTCTCAAGCAGCTCCAAATGAGCATCGAGGGCTTTATCTATCTCCCATGTGCATGATTGACTGGGATGTAGGACAGTGGCCCTGGGTGGGGTCTTGGCTCACCTGCTCACCAGCTGGGTGACTCGGCCTCACTGCCACCCAACACTCACCCAGCCCCCTCCTGAGGCACTGGGGAGATTAGGGGTGGAGACAAGGGTAAGAGAGTGAGCGTGCAGGTGCCCGGGGAAGCAGTGTCTGAAGGCACACAGTTTGTCCTTGCCATCTCTTTGATTTTACAGTTGGCACCAATAATCTTCATTTTCCCTCCAAATGGAAAGGTTTCCCGCGGCTGGCCAGCCCGCCGTGCTGCAGACTGTGTTTCTCTTCTGTAAGTGCCACATGAGAGACACTCAATGCATGCCGACAGGCAAGTTGGAAGGTACAAGGGAGTCCTGGGGTTATGTTTCTGGAGGCGTTTTAAAGGGTAGATGGCTTCCTTTCTGCTCTGTGCCTGTCCCCAGCTCAGCCCTCCACAGGGGGCCCCAGGCCCGTCCCCTTTCCTCCTCCCTTCCTCCCCACAGCTTGTGTTCAGGGCTCCCTTCCGGAGCGCCTCACCCTCTTTGCACCCAGGTCCAGCTCCTACCGCGCTTCTCTCCTGGAGGGTTCTGTCAACGGAGTGGCCCACCACCTTGCTTCCCATGTCCACCAGCCCTGCCTGCCCACCCAGCCTTCCTCAGTCCCAGTCTGCCTGGATTTCCCTGTAGAGTCAAAAGCCAGAACAAGTCGAGGCCACTGCTATTGCCCAACACACATCGTTGTCCCCAGCTCCACCCCAGAACAGCCCAAATTCCCCAGATTGCTGTGAAGAGAGTCAGCCTGTGCTCAGAGGCATTGAGCAATGTGGAGCCTCCCAGGGTCCCTGCCCCTGCACCCGAAAACAGCCAAGAGGCCTGAGCATCCGGGCTCACATCGGAAGGCATTTCAGGGAGGACGGCTCTTTCCTTTTGGTGTGTAGTGGGAAAATGTTGTTGGTGGGCAAAGGTCCCTCCACATTGCCCATCTTTCGGGGGGTTTCAGTTTGAGCTCACGATGTGGTTGCTGTTTTGTTTAGGGTGTGGGAGTCAAAGGCTGGGGGCTGGCGTTTGCAGGATGGTGCGAACCTTTCACCTCTGAGTTGAAGGGAAGAGGGAAGCAGCTGCCCTCGCAGCAGGAAACAGAGTCCGGCCTCGAGCTGACACCTCCGGCTGGCTGGGGAGGATGTCACCAGGCAGTTGCTATGTCTTTGATGTTGGGGCTGCCTTTTCTCCTCTCCCTGTCCACCAGACAGCTGGGTGGGCTGAGAAGGAGGCGCCCAGCACACACGTCCGTTTCCTGGAAAGGCGTGGCCACAAAGGTCACTCCATGGACTCTAAGCAGGGGCCGCGGGGGCTCCTGAGCCCTTCTGGATGGAGACCTGGGATTTGGCCCCATGTTGCATCCCCAGACTTTGGTGGATATTCCCAACCGCTCTGAGTGAATTCCAGGGAGGCGTCCCCTGAAGCAGGAGTCCCACCCCGATGACATGCTTGTCAATTCACCACAAACCCAAGCACAGGTGGCCCAGGAGAAGAGGGCTGCCGAGCGAACGTCCTGCATGCATTTAAAGAGTTAATAAGGGAGGACCAAGGAGCCTGATGTAAAACAGAATAGGACAGTCTTTTAAAATATCTTTTTTAAGAAAAATTAAAATACCTTTAAAAATCTTTAAAACATGTATCTTTTTTTTCTTATAAAAGATTAAATGATTGTTGTAGGAAATCTGGAAATGACAGAAAAGTATAGAAAACATGAAAAATCATCTTGAATCACATAAGAAACTGCGAACCCTTGTTAACATTATGGTCTAGTCTTGATACACACACACGCAAACACACACCAGCACGCGTGTTTTCACACTCGACCGAGACCGTCCTACAGATATAGCACATATCTTTCTTAATTTCCCTTAAAATTCCATAACAAGCATTTTGCCATGTCTTCGAAACATGAATTTTTACAACCACCTATCATTCTTTGGAACAGCTAAGCAATGTATTTAACAAACTCCTTCTAGATGATATATAGCATTTAATTTAAACCAATTAAAATGTAGACGTGTGCCTTATGGAATAAAATAAGAAACCTGCCACCCTGAGCCTCAGTTTTCCCCATCTCGAAAGTGGGAGAACTCTGCCTTCGCTCAGGTGGCTGGTGTGCTCTTTAATTAAGATTTATGAGGCCGGGCGCGGTGGCTCAAGCCTGTAATCCCAGCACTTTGGGAGGCTGAGACGGGGGGATCACGAGGTCAGGAGATCGAGACCATCCTGGCTAACACGGTGAAACCCCGTCTCTACTAAAAAATACAAAAAACTAGCCGGGCGAGTTGGCGACGCCTGTAGTCCCAGCTACTTGGGAGGCTGAGGCAGGAGAATGGCGTGAACCCGGGAGGCGGAGCTTGCAGTGAGCTGAGATCCGGCCACTGCACTCCAGCCTGGGCGACAGAGTGAGACTCTGTCTCAAAAAAAAAAAAAAAAAGATTTAGGAAAGGCCTTGCAATTCGTGGGTGAAGCATTGCTACCTCAGTCAAAGGCTTTGCGTAGTCATCCTTAATTGTTATAATGTGCTCATTAGGGGCAATTAGCAGATTTCAGGACAACAGAGAGGAATTTATTTGGGAGTTGATCTGTGTCATTGTCCTGTGTGAGCCAGGGTGCTGGAGGTTCAGGAGGCCTGTGTTGGCTCCTGACTGGAGAGACAAAAATCAGCCAGTGGCATCCAGCCCTCAGTGGGCCAAGATAATCGCCGATGCTGGGCTGATCCTGAGGGCGGGAAGGAGAAATGCCGACTGGCGGGGCGGGGAGACTGGGTCTTTCATG
Organism: Mandrillus leucophaeus; assembly: GCF_000951045.1. Taxonomy (NCBI): domain Eukaryota; kingdom Metazoa; phylum Chordata; class Mammalia; order Primates; family Cercopithecidae; genus Mandrillus; species Mandrillus leucophaeus. The sequence continues at coordinate 1,481,949 of NW_012102721.1, read as the reverse complement.
GGTGCCAAGTGCCAGCTCTCCATTTTCCTTTGCCTTCCGGATTTTAATCTTCTGGAGTACATACATGATTCACCAGGATTTCTGTCTTCATATTGGTACATTGAGTGTTCGCACAGATTGTCTTAATGGCCCGTGAGCTGTGGTGTTTGTCTTTGGACTCCCCAGAAGTTTTCACATATGACGTTTCTTTTCCTTTGAGACGGGGTTTCACTCTGTAACCCAGGCTGGAGCGCAGTGGTGTGATCACAGCTCACTGCAGCCTCGACCTCCTGGGCTCAAGCAATCGTCCTGTCTCAGCCTCCTGAGTAGCTGGAACCACAGGAGTACACCGCCATGCGTGACTAATTTTTGTATTTTTTGTAGAGACAGGGTCTTGCCATGTTGCCCAGGCTGGTCTCAAACTCCTAAACTCAAACGATCCACCCACCTGGGCCTCCCAAAGTGCTGGGATTGCAGGTGTGAGTTGCCCCACCCAGCCGTGATTAATCTGGGCTCTCAACACCCTAAAATGGGAGAAGGAGGTGGCATAGAGTCTGTATGGCTGATGAATTGTATGTATGTTTGTTGCAATTTGAAGAAATATGGTTAAAAGTCCATCTGCAGAGAGATTATGACTCTCGCTTCTGTCTGACCAAGGTCTGTTTTCCTGATCGGTGAGTACAGTTACGTAAAAGGTAAAGGGATAGACTGTTTGCAGTGCTCATACTCCTGGGCTCAAGTGAGCCACCTGTCTCTGCCTCCCAAAGTGCTGGGATTACAGGTGTGAGCCACTGCGCCTGGCTCCTAACACTCTTCACTGTGGAGGTACAGGTTAGTGGGGGAAGAATTGTTTAGTGCATTCTTGTGTCAACCCCTAGTTCTCAGCTAGTCTGGGGAAAGATTTACATCCAGGAAGCTGAGGGTTCAGATTGTTGACTGGTCCAGATGTAGGCTGTAGAAGATAGCCAGGGAGGCATCCCCCATAGACAATTTCCATGGCATCTAGGAATGGCTCATTCCAAGGCTAGGAGGACCCACTGAGTTATTGTCAGACTTTGGAAAAAAATAAATTGGGATGGTTTCAAACCTCCTGGAAAAAAGGGAAGGGAGGATGGAGGGCATCCCACATCCTCCATCTCGATCGAGATAAAACACTTGAACTTTTGACCCCATTGCACAGTTTTAACTGGTCCAAGTGCTTCTGCAGATTTTGAGCTGAGTGATACAAGCACAGCGCTACTCAGATTTGAACTACTGAGATCTTTTCTATTTCTCACCTCTAGGTGTATTTGTGAATACATGTATTTGTGAATACATGCGGACATGCCTTCATTTTACCAGAACATCTCAGATTGAGATGTTGAGTGCACCATAGTTATTATTATTATTATTATTATTATTATTATTATCTCTGCAGACAGTGGGCTAACAGAAAACTCAAATCTACAGGAGTTTCTCATCTCCTTTTCTAGGTCAGGTGCCTCAGCGTGGATTCCCAGGACTTTATAAGATGATGCACGGAAGGATTTCAGCAAGAAAATTCTGGAGTGTCAACTGATACGTTTTTCAGTCTCACCTTGCTCACTGTTTGAGTATTGTCACATACACGTGCGTATTATTAGAGGTGAATGCATGAAGTTTTTGTTACTGAGAGAGTGGCCCTAGACCAGATGCCAGCGAACTGCAGCCCACGGCCCGAATCTAGCCTGCTGCCTCTTTTCATATGGCTCACAAGCTAGTCCTAGTATTATATTTTAATAGTGTGGGAAAACATCAAAAGAAGAACAAATTTTGTGGAACATGAAAATGATATGTTTAAATTTTAGTATCCATAAACGTGGTTTCATTAGAACACACTTCTGTGGTTTGAATGTCCCCTCCAAAACTCGTGTTGAAACTTAGTTCCCAGCGTCACTATATTGAGAGATAGGGCCTTTAACAGGTGATTGGGGTATGGGAAATCTGCCCTCATGAATGGATTAATCTATTCATGGGTTAATGGATTAATGCATTAATGGATTGGTGGGTTATCATGGCAGGGAAACTGGCGGCTTTGTAAGAAGAGGAAGGGAGACCTGAGCTCTCTCACCACGAGTTGCCCTGCACCACCACAGGACTCTGCAGAGGGTCCCCACCAGCAAGAGGATCTTCACCAGATGTGGCCTCTTGACCTGAGACTTCTCAGCCTCCGTAACTGTAAGAAATAAATTCCTTTTCCTTATAAATGACCCAGTTTTAGGCATTCTGTTTTAAGCAACAGAAAATGAACTAAGACAATGCTCATGCCCATTCACTACATATTATCCACGGCTGTTGCCTGCATTTTGATGGCAGAGTTGAGCAGTTGCAACAAAGACCAAATGGGCCAGTAAAAGCTGAAAATATTTACTATCTGGCTCTTACGGAAAACACTCGCCAACCCCTGCCCTAATCATTGGCTTCATTTCCTGGGACGATAGTTTTGTACTTATCCAACTTTGTGGATAGCATTTCTTTTTTTTGTTTTTCTTTTTTTTGAGATGGAGTCTCGTTCAGTCGCCCAGCCTGGAATGCAGTGGCACTATCTCGGCTCACTGCAACCTCCGCCTCCCAGGTTGAAGCAATTCTCTGCTCAGCTTGCCGAGTAGCTGGAATTACAGGCGCTCACTACCATGCCCTGCTAATTTTTGTACTTTTAGTAGAACGGGGTTTTACCATCTTGGCCAGGCTGGTCTTGAACTCCTGACCTTGTGATCCACCCACCTCAGCCTCCCAAAGTGCTGGAATTACAGGCGTGAGCCACTGTGCCTTAATAAACTTTCTCAAATAACTTACATATATATTGAATGAGTACCGCCCCCCTCAATAATATTACGTGGGATTGGGGAGGAGGCATTAGGAGAAGGCCAGGAAAAACATCTTGAAGCCAGCAGACTGTGAAAAGTCAAGAAGCTGCACAAAGAGTTGATTTGGAGGGCTATGAATGAGCTTGAGGCCAGGCCATGCGTGTCCTCTTTAATCTGCTGCTGTCTTTGTTTGGATGTTGATACTGTAGTCAGCCGGTGGTTATAGTGTCACCTCCAGCCTCATGTTAGTGTCATGCTGCCTTGTACTACACTTACTGAGCACTTCCTTCCCCGGGAGCCCACAGATCTACGCTCAAATTTATTTCTCCCCTTAACATTGCTGGGAGAGGTGCTTTCATTGGATACAATCTCTTGTGATCAATTCACTTTTTAGGTACATGAAATTTTAAAAAGAGACAAACCCTCATCAGAAATGGGAGAACCTTCCAGCAAAGCCCAGGTGGCTGTTCACAGGTATTTGCTGTTTTTTGTTTGTTTGTTTGTTTTTGACAGAGTCTTATTCCGTTGCCCAGGCTGGAGTACAATGGTGCGATCTCGGCTCACTGCAACCTCTGCCTCCCGGGTTCAAGTGATTTGCCTGCCTCAGCCTCCTGAGTAGCTGGGATTACAGGGGTGCACCACCTCGCCTGGCTAATTTTTGTATTTTTAGTAGAGACAGGGTTTCACCATGTTGGTCAGGCTGGTCTCGAACTCCTGAGCTCATGCTTCTGCCTGCCTCCGCCTCCGAAAGTACTGGGATAATAGGTGTGAGCCACTGCACCCGGCCTATTTGCTGTTTGAATGTAGGTGAATAACTGGGTCCGGCCCCATTTATTGATTCCAAAGCTGAACCTTACTTGTCTGACTCTTATTTGATCAGCTATTCTGCTATTTTGTGTAGGAAGATTTAGATTCCAGGAACCCTGGCTATCTCAAAGTTTTGATGAGCATGACAGGCTTCTGCCAGCAGGTAAGACGTTCGTCTTACTTAACAAGATTTTTTTTTTTTTTTGGTGGATGTCCAAAATAGAAGTTCTTGAGAACCCAGGTGAGAGGGGGCATGTGGGTTTAGGCAACTGGTCAGCCCCCCAAAATAAGATCCAGTAAAGGCATGACAGACAGAGGCTGTGGTGCAGGAAGTAGCTTATTCCAGATGTTAGGAGGAAAAAAAGAAGTGGCTGGTTGTGAATCTGTGTAATTTACCAGTGGATACTACGGTTGGATGACAAGTAGAAAACCTCAGAGTGCTGAGTAAGAAAAGAAATGGTTCCGATGAAGAAGGCGTAACTCAGAGAAGATGGAAGATTTTATTCTGGGAGGAAGAATAGACTTAGTAACATGTGGTGGACTTTACTAGCTCAGAAGTCCTCTGGAGTTCTGAGTCAACTGCTTATTAATACAGTGTTATGTAACGACAGAAGGATGCACAAAGTACACTTTCCAGAAAAGCAAAAACCACAAAAGTGGGCAGAACCTTAATTTCCCCTTTGTTTGCAGATTAGTGGAGGCTCACGTGATTTCTTTTAAGGCTGGTACAGTTCCTCCACTGGCGTCCAAGAAACGGAAATCTCCCGATGTTAGTAATCCCGTCAGAAGATTCGGTTTTCTTGGAAAACATGCCTGGTGGCCTGCTGGGGGCCTCCAGGCCACACACCTCCACTGCTTGAAGCTGTCTCTCTCAGGGTGCATGGGTGACATTGTGTTCAGATGGATGCTTTGAATCCAGGGCCCCAGCCCCCAGCTGCTGAGATGTGACACCAGTACTGTGATTGCCTGAAAAAGATAATTGGCTCATACTTCTCTCAATATGAAAAGTTTAAAAAATATGTGAAATCATAATGCTAGAGAAATAAATTCAGTAAATCAAAATCCAAAATAATCTAATCTGATTATTATTTTCAGTTTTGAATATTTATAGAAGTCTTAGAATACTGCCAATCATGGTGCTCACATGATTTTTGCACATAGACCGCCTCACAATGAATGAAGTGAACGGCTCCTTCTTTCACTAGGGGCACAAAGTCACAACCTGGCTTGTCCCTGGGATTTGCCTGCTGTGTATTCCCTCCTTGTCTTCATGAGAGGGGTCCAGGCAGAGCATCCTGCCTGGATTCCCACGTCTGTACAGTGCCAGGAACCTGATAGTGGAGGGCTGTGATGTGGTTTGGCTGTGTCCTCCCCCAAATCTCACCTTGAATTGTAGCTCCCATAATTCCCGTGTGTTGTGGGAGGGACCCAGTGGGAGATAATTGAATTATGGGCACAGTGTCCCCCATACTGTCTTTGTGGTAGTGAATAAGTCTCATGAGATCTGATGGTTTTATAAGGGGAAACCAGGCTGGGTGCGGTGGCTCATGCCTGTAATCCCGGTACTTTGGGAGGCCGAGGCGGGAGGATCACAAGGTCAGGAGATTGAGACCATCCTGGCTAACATGGTGAAACCCCGTCTCTACTAAAAAAAAAAAACACACAAAAAAAATTTAGCTGGTTTGGTGACAGGCGCCTGTAGTCCCAGCTACTCTGGTGGCCGAGGCAGGAGAATGGTGTGAACCCGGGAGGTGGAGTTTGCGGTGAGCTGAGATCACGCCACTGCACTCCAGCCTGGGCGACAGAGCGAGACTCCGTCTCAAAAAAAAAAAAAAAAAAAAAAAGCAGGGGGGAACCCCTTTCACTTGGTTCTCATTCTTTCTTGCCTGCCACTGTGTAAGATGTGACTTGCCTTCTGCCATGATTGTGTGGCCTCCCCAGACACGTGGAACTGTGAGTCCATTAAACCTCTTTTCTTTATAAATTACCCAGTCTTGGGCATGTCTTTATCAGCAGCATGAAAATGGACTAATACAGGCTGCACCCTGGTCCTGCCTTCTGCTGTGTTTCCCTGAGGCAGCAGAGCCTCCTATGAAACGTGTCTCCCTTTATAGCCTCTCTTTAGTGTCTGCCTCACCTTCTCACTCCACTTATCCTGCGTTTCACTGCCACTTCTATGATGAGCCTCTGCTTCGGAAGGGGTCCCCTAAATGGTCTGCTGATGGCTTGGCCTTCTGAGCCTCCCTCCCTCCCTGTGCACTGGAGGAAGCCCCTTCTTCTGCAGACAGGCTCTCAGGCCACAGGGGATGGGTGTGGAATGGCAGGTGTGGCCAGAAACATGGGGATGAGTGAGGATTGTGTGCATGTGGGGTGTGTGAATGTGTGTGAGCATTTGAGAGTGTGCACATGTGAGTGTGTGCATGTGTGTGTGCATGTGTGTGTGCATGTGATATGTGTGTGAATGTGTGAGCATTTGAGGGTGTGCATGTGTGAGTGTGCCTGTGTGAGTGTGTACATGTGGTGTGTGTGAATGTGAGCATCTGAGAGTGCGCATGTGTGCATGTGTGTGTGTGAATGTGTGAGCGTTTGAGTATGTGTGCATGTGGTACATGAATGAATGAGAATGTGTATGTGTGTATTGGGAAAGTGAGTGTGATTGTGTATGTGTGAGTGTATGTGAGCATGAGTATGTGAGTGGCAGTGAGTGTGCGGGTGTTCATGTATGAGTGTGTGTGTGCGCGCATGTGAGTGCATATGTGTGTCAGTGAGTATTGGTCTGAGAGTGTGGACACCAGAGTGACTGAGAGTGTGTATGAGTGAGTGTGCAGGCGTGAGTGTGAGCATGAGTGTGTGTGTGTGAGGGGTGAGGTTGCAGCAGGTGTCTTACTCATCTAACTTTGCCAGTGGAATGGGCAGGCGCTCCCCTCCTGTCTTGAGGTGCCCTGTGTGGCGAGCTCAGGGCTTCTGAGGACAAGAGCGTGGCAGAGGGCACCACTTATGGCATGAGTGAAGTCTGCTGGTGGCTGCTGTAAGCTGTTTGTCACATTGCCTTACAGGCACATTCTATAAAGGAAATTGGTTTGCTTTTCCTTAAATGAGCCTAGGGAAGCCAGGGGTAGGGTAACAGGTAGCTGGAGAGGAGGATTTTCTCACTCGCTCCTAGAATTGTACTGTGGGGTGAATGGGCAGGTGCCTGAGGGGTCAGTAGCAGGTGGGCTGGGCGCAGAGCCCCACTGCACAGGGTCCCTCTGACCCACATGGGCCAGTCCCACCCCAGTCCCTTCCCAGGTGCTTTTACCTCCAGCACCTTCCGATCTGCTCAGACTTCCAGTAGTGGGGTCTTTGGGGGTCCTCAGGGCTCTCCTGGATGTGCCTTGAACTCCAGCCTGTTTCTTTTAGGGCCTCCATGGCCTCCTGGGGCTCCAGAAACCTCCATATGCCTGTACTGCCCTGGCTGTACCCCTGCTCGTTCTTCTTGTCTGAGCTCCACACCCGTGTGTGTGTCTGCACATCCTGCCCCCGCCTCCCCACACTGCTTCTCAGAACCTCCATAACGCCCTGCCATGAATAATTCTATGCGGCAACTTGACTGGGCCATGGGGTGCCCAGATATTTGGTCTAACATGATTCTGGGCATTTCTGTGAGGCTGGTTTTGGATGAGTTTATCATTTAAGTTGATGAGTGAGCAAAGTAGATTGTCCTCCCCAGTGTGGGGGGCGTCATGCGATCAGCTGAGGGTCCTGAGCTGAGTAGAACATGGCTGGCCCTCCCCCAGGTAAGAGAGAACTCCTCCTGCCTGCCGGCCTTCCAGCTAGCACGTGGGCTTTTTCCTGCTTTTGGGCTAGGACTCAAACACCAGCTCTTCCTGGGCCTTGAGCCTGCAGCTTTTGGACTAGAACCTACACTCCGGGCTCTCCTGGTTCTCAGGCCTTTGGACTCAGATGGGACTGTACCCTCAGCTCTCCTGGGTCTCCAGCTTGCTGACTGCAGATCTTGGAACTTCTTTGCCTCCATAATCACACAAGCCAATTCCTTGTAATACATCTCTATCTATCTATGTCCCCTATGGTTAAGTTTCCTGGGGAATCCTGAAGGATACACCCCCTTCCTCTCCCTCAGCACAGAGTTGTTCTGTGCACTTGGATAAACCTCCACAGCTTCCCTCAGGACAGGGCATCCATCACCATCTCCCACCCGGACAGCAGCAAACACTGCCCCCGTGGCTTCCTGGTGCCATCCTTGGCTCCTTCCCGTCCATTCTGCAGCAGCTGCCAGAGTGAGCTTGAAGAACCTGTGACATGTCCTTCAGAGCGTTCTACTTCCTGTTCCAGAAGGACAGCTCCTCATACTTTCCCGCGGGCTACACGCAACCCCTTCCTCAGCGCCCCAGGCTGGCATCCTCTCCCTGCATTCAGCCTTCTTTTCCGAGGTAGCGCTGATACCAGATGTCGCTAAATAGCAACGTGCATAACTGTTCAGTTTCTCTCTAGTAGAGGAGATCATAAGCCTCATGAGCTCCCAGAGTCTCTGTCTTCTTCATTACCCCCCAGCACCCACCCCAGGGCAGGACCACAGAGAGTTGTGGAGTGCCCAAGTGGTGGATGAACATGGAATGCAAAGGCTGAGGGTGCATCGACCAGGAGCACGGGGGGCAGCAACTTGTGGAACAGCCGCAGCACAGATGAAGTGGCCAGGCTCCTAGGGAAGCCTGACGAGGGAGCTGGCGGGAGGCCCAGGGATGGCGGGAGAGAGGGAGAGGATGTGCGTGGTCATGGCCTGGGAGGCCAGCAGGCCAGAGCTGGGAGGGCTTTGCACATCTCTCTGGAGCTTGGGTCCATCCTGGAAGCCATGGGGAGCAAGGATTGAAACTGGGAGCGGGCTCTGGCTGTTGGAGGTAAAGCTGCTGGTGCCACTGAGCCTTAACACTCAGGAAAGTGGTCCTGGCTGCAAAGTCAGGGAGCCAACGGAAGCCAGTGCCTGATCTGGGTTGGATTTTCTCAACTGTCCCCCAGGAAGAGGCTGCATCGGGAATGAGGGCACAGAAGCTGGCTAGGATGGCTTCTGATTCCAGTAGGGCCTCTCAGGAGCCCTGACAGCCTCTTGGTCTGACTAATTCAGAAGAATATTCTTGTTTTACAGGAGTGGGGCAAGCTTTCCTTATTTTAGAGGTCAGCAGTGGGGATGCACTGTTTTATTTATAGAATCAACATGTTTTCACAGCAACAAGAATGACTTGAATCCTGCCAGCATGTTGGCGTTGTTTGTGCAAAGGTACGTCTGTCTGTCGGCATTTTAGGTGATCCAGCTTCCTCTCCAAATCCCTGCCTCCCACCTCAAAACACATTGCAAGCTCCACGGAGCAAGTCTCTTTTCGTTAGTGGAGGCGCTGGCCTGACAGGGCTGAGGCGGAACACACAGCCAGTGCCTTGGGCCAGCGTCAGCCTTGGCTCTGGGGGCTGTATTTCAGCTGACTCTTGGCTGGACAGGAGGGGAGTGAGCCAGGTGCTGGAGGCTATGAAGAGGAAGCTGTGTTCGGAGAGGTTCAGCTGTTGCCCAATCAAGCAGCCCTGAACAAACACCCTTTTCTGACCTCCAGCTGCTAGTAAGAAAGTGCAGGGAGGACAGAACAAAAGCTGAGGTCGGACCGTTTCTTCCCCCACAGCTCTGCAGTCTTTTCCCTTTTGGGGAATGTGGGCCCTGCCCACTTACCGCCCACTTACCTAAGTCCCACTGCCACTCCACTGCCTGCACAAAAGCAGGTGAGAAGCTCCTCCCCACAAAGAGCCTTTCCCCAGGCCCTGCTGAGGTGACCCCCACACCTTCGCCTCCCAGGACACAGACTGCTTGGATCATGGATTCCCAGTGTTTTGGAATGAGGGTCCTTTGTAATGTCAACACTTCTTAAAGATTCAAGGGATCGGTTGGTATTTGTTAGTTGAGAAAATAACTATTGTCAAGTAGGTGTTATAAATAAATTATTGACCCTTTTAAGGCAATTGGGGTTTGCTAGTCTCAATAGCACCTACATATTTATTGCAAAACAGTCAATGGATTTGTTCAGATTTCAGACAATGCTTGTTGGACACCTGAGTTCCTAGACACCTTGTCGTAATTCTGTGCTTTCTCACCCCCGGTCTGTGGCTCCCCCAAGATGGGGATTACTGAAGTGACTGAATGATGCATTATGGTCCTGAATTCAGTGCTGGGTGAACATGTCTTGTCTTCCCAGGGAGTTTAAAAGGCCTCTTGGAGGGCTGGGACGATGGCTGGTGGCCCCATGCCTTGTGCGGAAGTGGACATGAGGCAGGCATATTGCTACCGATGACCCCACAGCAGAACCAGAGGGGTTTTATCCCAGAGGCTGTTTTAGGACAGACAAATCTCCAATGAAAGCTACACTGTAATCACATGAGAAGAAACTGTCATTCAAGAGGCCGAGGTGGTGGCACAATAAGGCCATTTATTCAAAGGTATATTTTGTTAGGGAAAAATAGTCAAGGCTGTGGAAACGGTTAGGGCTCGAACACCAGTTCCGTACACAGGGAGGGGGTGGACACTAATCGCGTTTGAGCATCACAGAAGAAACAGTGGAAACTCAGCCTTTGTAAAAGCAGAAGAGACACAGACGGGAGCAGGGTCGGGGGGACGGGAGCAGGGTTGGGGGGACGGGAGCAGGGTCGGGGGGACGGGAGCAGGGTCAGGGGGCCGAGAGCAGCTGAAAACAGAAGCAACAGGGTGGCAGAGAAAGAAAAAGAAAAAGAGACAGGTTTCCACCAGCATAGTTTGGCTTCTCTGCCTCGGAGGAACCGGAAACAGGCTCAAACAGCTTAGAGCAGAAATCTTCTCTGAGGTGACAAGGCGGGAAAAGTCGTGACTTCCTTAGAAAAAGCTGATCTATTAGCACTGGAGTTATTCCTGTTAAAGATGCTCCTCCAAAGAAGAGAATTATGTGACTCATTATCCATTAGAATTCAAAAATTCTTTCGTTCACATCAGGTCAGGCCTCTAGTTCTTGCTTTTTGGGAATCGTGAGAGCTTTTGAAGCAGAGCCAAGTGCTTGTGGACATGTGACCTAAGCCCTGTCCTCTCCATCTGTCACTCAGGGCCTGTGGCTTTTCTAACTGAAAAGTACAATATGGTAGACCTCAGGGTTGTCCTGGTTCTGCTGCAGCCGGCTGGAGGACCCTGTACCATTTCCCTGTAAGACCCGTGGGCCTTAGTATGTTCATCTGTGAAATGGGGGAGTGGACTTCATTGCGTCTGAAGTCCCTTGAGGTTTAGGTGTCTATCCTGTTCTAGAAAGTGTTCCAGATAATTTTTCTTTGGGGACCAGGCAACGTGAGCTCCAGCTCTAACTCTGTCCCAATCAGCTGTGTGACCTTGGGCAAGTTGCTTAACTTCTCTAGGCCTCAGTTTTATCATCTGTGAAATGAAGTTAATAGAGTGTTTGTTGTTGTTGTTGTTTTTAGTTTGTTATTTTAAATCTTATCAGTTGTTGGGAGGATTAAATGAATTTGTGCAGTGCCTGGTGTCTGGTACCTGCTCAGCGAATGATGCAAACCCTGTGAAGAATAGTTACTCCATCACACAGCAGCCCCAGGAGTTGTGCTGAAATCTCTCTTGGGATCTGAGGCATCATATAATTGGCCAAAGGAACCCATTACAAAGTGAAATAGGTGGCAGGTGAAAATATGTGCAGAAACGCCCTGGGTTCAATTAAAAATATGTGGTAAGAGATGCTAGAATTCCAGGTTCTAGCATAACAATTTGAATATTCATTAGATTGCAACAGCGGTTCTCAGGTTTAGTTTGTGTCGGAATTCCCTGGAGGGCGTGTTAAAACATGGATTTCAGAGTTCTGATTCAGAAAATCTGGGTGAGGCCCAGGAGTTTGCATTTCTAACAAGCTCCCGGGTGATGCTGACACTGCTGGCCCTGAGAGCATACCTTGAGGACTACTGGATTACCCATTGTATTCTAACGCTGCTTTTTTTCTCTCTTCCAAATTTGAGTAATGCTTAGATCCCATTTAAAGGGGAAAAAACAATGGATTCTCTCTCATTTGTAAAACACTGTGTTAGTCTTATTCTACAAAACTGTCTTTTAACTGTGAATTTATGAAAGTAGAATAATTTTTAAAATTTATATTGTCAACTGAATGGAAATATAACATGGAAACATTTTTCTAGAAAGTTCACACCATGTGGAATACAACCTAAGAAACATTATTCTAAAACAGAAACGTTCGTGTTCTCTCTATACCTGGAAGGGTAATGAGGAAGTAAATGCAGGAAGGGGATTGTGAGTGGCCAGATTTGGATTTTGAGTCCTTTTCTGCCTGGGATCCCCCTCTGTGAGGGGCCGTGGGCTGTGCACGGCTCTCTGGACCCTGTTCCTTTGCTGGAAGAAGATTCAGTGTGAGGCTCTGAATCTTCGCCATCAGCTGCTGGGAAATACAGGACCTTCTGCAGGCAGGGTCAGGCTGTCCGGGTTCTTGGCTGAGGAAAGAGGAAGCTGGAAGCTGGGCGGGACAGGGTGGGAGGTGCCAGCGCTTTGGCGTGAGTTTTCCTGTTATTCTATTCTGTTGGCTAGTTCCTAAATTTAGTTTAGGTTAAAAAAAGAAATGTTTCAAGTACAAAGTGAGTTGAGCAGTCCCCTGGGGCAGCTAGCTGTGCCGTGGAGATGCACACTGCTTGCACTGACTCGATATTCTTTTTTTTCATCAGGTGTCATCTTGCTGGAGGGCAGAAGGATTCCTTGGAGCCTGGGGGCCAGCAGGACAGAGGAAACAGAAAGTACATGGCCGATGATGTCTTTCAACCACAGAAAGGGCTGGAAGAAGCAGGGGACCCACTGTTTGAATAAACCCGTGGAAAAACAGAAGCCCCATTTCATACTTGACTCAGCTCTTCAAGTTTAAATCTTGAATCTCCTCAACTACACGGAACAGTGTTTCTCCCAAGTCATCTGACACCCACTCTGTTCTCTGGATCATTCCTTCCTAGAGAACCTTGCTCTTGGAGGGCTGTGATCTGCTCTCACCCACTTGCCTTTCTGATCCACTGAGTGCATCTCAACAATTATTTGGGGCGTTCTGATCACTCATGACCAGGAAGGGTTGGGTGGCTCATGGAGCTTGGGAAGCGCTCTCACTGTGGTTGTCCCTATCGGTGGTCATGGGGTTGCCACATTGAGCCATGTTTCTGCCCTCATCTCTCTATATGTTACCGTGGAATCTCTGACTGAGGACCCGTGGACTCACCCAATGTGATAAAGTCCTGAAGCCCAGCCAGGACTTCCGACCCCAGCCGCAGGGCTTTCCAATATACAGACGCATAGAACTTGAGAGGAAATCGACTTAGAAACCTGAAGCTGGAAAACTGGTTGCCTGACATTCTGTGCAAGACTGAATATCTGAGGAACGAGGGCTGTGTAACTTTGGGAACATGTCTTTTCCGGCCTATGTAGACCCCAGGAAACCTTGCAGTTCTTCCCCAAGTATGGATGGAGTCAAACTTGATGTTCTTTCATCCCCCCATCCCATCCCCTAATCTGTATCCTTTGGAAATTTTAGAGTGCCAGGCCTCATGTAAATACACTGAAAACAATTTAAGTCATTTATATTCTACTAAGCCAAGAGTTCTTAGTGGTGGAAGAAGATGGGGTCTTACATGAATGAAAGGGTCTTGGCTATTTGCATGGATATCAACAGAAGGACTAGATGCTTGCACTAAAAGAAAAAGCTGAGAGATGGGGGCAGGAAGTGGGGAGCTGGGACCCAAGCCCCACCTTCCTGAGTCTGCCTGTCACCAGGAAGGCTGGAGATGCCAGACGCTGGCCTGATGCTCCTCTGGGTGGTGTCTCCACCTGCTTGTTTTCAGGAGAGGCCTAGCAGAGGAGGTACAGGACATTGCTAAGTGGATTAAATAATGTTCCCTCAAATTCATGTCTAACCAGAACCTCAGAATGTGACTTTATTTAGAACCAGGGTCTTTGCAGATGTTAAGTCAAGATAAGGTCATAGTGAATTAGAGTGACCCCAAATCCAATGCCTGCTCTCCTTCTAGGAAGGGGAGACACAGGAAGAAGGCTGCGTGAAGCTGGAGGCAGAGACGGGGACAGTGCAGCCATGGCCAGGGAATGGTGGCTGGGACAGGCAGGGAAGGTTCCTCCCTCAGCCTTCAGGGGAGCGTGGCCCTTCCACCGCCTTGTTGCCAGACTTCTGCCCACCAGAATTATGAGACGATAAATTTCTGTTGTTTTAAGAACAAAAGAATTAACACCTAGTTTGTGGTCGTTTTTATGGCAGCCCTAGGAAATGCATACAGCTGAGGAGACCTTCTTCCAGGGACCTGCCTCTGAAAGCGTAAAAGCAAGTGCCTTCCAGCTTCTGGCGGGGCGGTGGCACAGACAGCTTGGCTTGCTGCGGTGGTCCTTTTCCTCTTTGTGAGCATGTGCTGGAGAGATAAAGGCGAGGGAGGAAGTGGAGGAGGCTGGGGCTGCAGAGCCGAGGAAACCGATGGAAACCCTCTGAGAAGCAGCAACCCAGCGGGTGTGAAGGTTGGCCTCAATGCCGCGGACAGGACTCTACGGAGGGGGCTGGAGTGGGAGAACTTCGTCGTCACAGCTCTGCCCCTCACTCACTATGTGACCCAAGCAGGACACACTTCCCAGCTGCCTCAGTCTCCTCATCTGAGGAATGGGCTGATTCACACAGTGTCACATGCTAGGGTGTGCTGAGGATGTCACACACATATCCCTGGCAAGGCTGCTGGGAGGACCGAGCGAGTGAGCAGGTGCAAGACCATTGTCTCCCCGGGTCAGTGCTGTAAAACAGTAGCTGCTAGAGGATTACAGTGATACTGTCGTTTCCTTAGTAACAGACGTTGCTGTTTGGGAAATTCCTATAGCCAACGGCCAAGCTCCTGGCATTTAATGCTGGTGTCTCCAAAGATTGGTTCTCATCTCTCGAGGGCTTGTTTTTAATAAGGGCACACTCTTGCCCCCACAGCATGCAGGCTGACGTCACACGCTGCCCTGAATCACACCGTGGTACCACCTGTTTCCCTGACGTAAAGCTAGGAGAGGAATGATGTGACCATCCCAAATGTTCCAGTCACCCTGACGTTTAACCCTGGCTTCTAAGAAGGCTCCAGATGTTTCTTGTGGTTAGAGCTCCCAGAAAAGGACTCCTTCCTCTCTGAGACATTATCTGATGACAAGAAGATTCTGAGCGATGTGAGGGAGTGAGAATATTTTCATAATATCTGCCATTAGAATGACTTAGAAATGGAAGGCCCAGGTTGAGAAATTAGGATCCCATACACGCTGCGCTCTTGTGCGGAGGTGCAGAAGTTACCTCTTCCCTTGGATATTCTCTTTCTTAGAACTCGGGTATTTATCAGCCACCTAACTGGCTGCTTGAAGGATGGTCACGTTTTTCTGTATTGATTTGCAAAGAAAGGAAGTTGCAAAAGGTCACGAAGCAACTCCATATCCTTTGGAAATGTTAGCGTGCCGGGCCTCATGTAGATAAACTGAAAACAATTTAAGTCTTTTATGTTGTACTAAGTCAAGAGTTCTTTAGCAGTGGAAGAAGATGGGGTCTTGCATGAATGGAAGGGTCTTGGCTATTTGCATTGGTATCGAGGGAAGGACTAGATGCTTGCACTAAACGAAAAAGCTGAGGGATGGGAACAGGAAGTGGGGAGCAAATCTGAGACTGAATAAATGTGAATAAAAGAGCTAAGATTGTTGAGCAGGTACTAGGAGCTGGGTCAGATTTTATTCCCAAGAAATCTTAGTTATTCTGCCTCCTCCTAGATAGGGAATGTGTTGCTTACCTTTGCGTCCACACCTGGCTCATACCAACCATGCAACCAATAATTGTTCATCAGAGGAAGGTTGTCAAAGGCTCGGACAACCCTTCAGTAACTCTTTCAGGGAAGCCACCCGCCCATTTCATCTTATCTGCTTGGCTTTCAGTGTTTATCATGTCAGTGACTCTTTGTCCCAGTCCGGAGGTTGATTTCGGTCACCTGCCGGGGTCATTAGAGCGGTGATGTCATCACACATCTGGCCCAGCTGGTTGGGACTGGGACTTCGATGCTGTGTCTGTGACCAGGCTTGTTAGGCTTAGCAGAGAGCTGGCATCCTGGCCACCGGCCGGGGTCAGGGTTTCCCAGCAGGGCGTCTCCTTCCTGGAAATAACCCTCTTCTCCCAGCCTTTGGTCTCCTCTCCTGCATCTGGCGCCCAGAACCTCCCTGGGCCTCCTCTATCCCTCCAACCACCTGCCTGGATTAGCTAGCTTCCAGATTCAGCAAGGAGAGGGGTGAGGGGCTGGAAGGCAGGGCCCAGCCTGGGGTCTTCTGATGCCCTATGCTGTGGCTTGGCTCCTTGTAGCTGCTGCTCTGTCTCTGGGCTGGATCAGTGGGAGGTGGAGGCTCTGGAAGGATGCATGGCGGCTCCAGGGTTCTACCTGGCAACAGCGTGAGTCTAGCTCATCATTATCAAAGGAAATACTTACAGGTCAGCGGTACAGTTCCTTATGGCTTGATTTGGGCCATGACATCTCCCAGAAAGCGTCTTCTGAGGTGAGAGATTTTGGCAACCTCCAGGGCAACAGGTTTCCTCTTTGCACCTCATGACCATCTTTCCTGGCTTAGAAATGAATGTCAGCCCCGGTCAATGTACACTGTGTGTCATTTAAGAATTACTAATATATGGGTGGAATTACACTAACATGTCCTCACCGCGATGGTTCCTTCTGGGTTCCATAAGGGATACAAAGGTGAACTGAGCACACATCTTGTCTTCAAGAACTCTGGCATAGCAGGGATACAAGTGCACACGTGTGTATGCAGACACATACACACGCACACGCTGTATTAGGTCTGCTGCTGCTCTAACAACTGATCACAAACACGGTGGCTTAAAACAATGCAAACTTACTATCTTACACTCCTGGTGGCCAGCCACCTGACCCAGGTCTCCTGGGTCTAACGTGAAGGTGGCGGCATTGCTCTCCTTTCTGGAGATTCTGTTCTCCTGTGCTTTCTGGCTTCTTCCTGCCCCGGGCTGGTGGCCCCTTCCTCTGTTTCTGACCCTTCCGTGCTTACACCTGTCCGTGCCCACATCGGGGATCCCCACTTTAAGGGCTCGTGTGATGAGATTGGGCTCACCTGAATAGTCCAGAAGAATTTTCTCGTCTCAACCTTGATCACACCTGCAAAGTCCCTTTTGCCATGGAAAGCAACATACTCATGGGTTTCGGGGATTGGGTAATGGCCCTATTTTGCCATATTTTGCTGGGGGCGGGGAGGATATTATTCTGCCTACCATAAACATGTACACACAAATAGTAACAATAAGTATAAATTTATGTTTATATATGTATAAACAGTTCCTATAATACAACATAGATGAGTGATTCGGAGTTTATTGGAGCTCCTGCCTGGGGGCGTACTGCAGATCTGGGTTGGAGTCGGGGGGCAGTGTTGTGTAGGGGATGAGTTTGCAAAAGCATACATTCAAGAACAATGAAGTATGACATACGTCGCTGTGTCATACCTTCATATCTGTCAGTCATCTATCTACCTATTTTTATTTTGTGTATTTTTTTTTTCTTTTTTTTAGTGACAGGGTTTCAATCTGCAGTGGCACCATCTCTGCAACCTTGAACTCCTGGGCTCAAGCGATCCTCCTGCTGTAGCATCCGGAGTAGCCAGGACTGTAAGCACACGCCACCACACTCAGCTAATTCTTAATTTTTAAAGGTTTTTTGGTAGAGACAGGAATCTATCTGTGTTTTCAGTGTTACTCGTAAGAAGTCATAGCTGAGAAACAGTGACTGCTCTGTGGGCACCAGGGAAGAAAGAGGTACTTTTAATGCTTGGGAGTTGGAAAGTCTTAAAGAGGAGAGCCCTTGGAGGATGTGAAGCTGGGCTTCCAAGGATGGGAGGGTTTCGCAGATGGGAGGTCAGTCTGGGTAGGAAAAGACATCACAGGCAGGTAAGAGGATCCCTGAGTCTGTCTGTCAGGTTGCAGGTGGGGGCTTTATAAGGAGCAGGTAACTGGCAAGTCACGGAGGTCAGGGCCCCTGCCAAGGGTGTAGGCCCAGGCAGCTTTCAGAGATGCAGAGCAGGACAGGGAAATACCCAGGACTGTCCGAGGAGCACAGCACAGCAGCGGCAGAGATGGGGTGGCTGGTGGGTGTGGGGAGGACTCAGCCCTGCTGGGGGCACGAAGGTGGGGATGGAGGCGGGTGGGCACCAAGGCTGGTCCTGAGGCAGTGGAGGGTGGGTGGGTCCCTTCCAGAAACGACCATCACGGGGCATCTTTATCCAAT
>NW_012102721.1:1398201-1463939 GCF_000951045.1 Mandrillus leucophaeus | reverse complement strand
TTGCAGGTGGGGGCTTTATAAGGAGCAGGTAACTGGCAAGTCACGGAGGTCAGGGCCCCTGCCAAGGGTGTAGGCCCAGGCAGCTTTCAGAGATGCAGAGCAGGACAGGGAAATACCCAGGACTGTCCGAGGAGCACAGCACAGCAGCGGCAGAGATGGGGTGGCTGGTGGGTGTGGGGAGGACTCAGCCCTGCTGGGGGCACGAAGGTGGGGATGGAGGCGGGTGGGCACCAAGGCTGGTCCTGAGGCAGTGGAGGGTGGGTGGGTCCCTTCCAGAAACGACCATCACGGGGCATCTTTATCCAATTGCAGATCAGCAGGCTCAGCGCCATCCTGGACTCATTGGAAATGCAGATTCTCAGGCCCTGCCCGGCCCTCCTGAATCAGAAATGCTGGGGAGGGGCCCCGACATCTGTGTTCTCACAAGCCCCAGGGGATTTTGTGGCACTCAAGTTGCAGAGCCACTGCCCTATTGCGTTTTCCTCCCTCCCAGTCACCCTCTTCCTTCTCCTGAGCTTGTCCTCCCCAGTGGTGGTCAAGGCTGGGTCTCCATGCGTCTCACACTCAGCTGTCTTCCCATTGTGACAGGTCATGGTGAGCCTCTACGGCTTCTGAGAAGTCACCCAGATGACTCAAAGTTAAATCACCTGCTTTGCAGCAGAGCCAGGGGGTGGTGGGGGCATCACTCCTTGACAACAGGAAGGGCTGTTAAACAAAGGCTGGTGGCCAGGAGTTCCCCTACTTCCCAAGAGTTCGAGGAAATAGCTTCCTTGCAGTGTCAGGGATTCAGGGCGAGGAAACAGGACTCCCTTCTAGTGTGTGATGTCAACACAGGAGTAACAATGGACTTCCCACCTCCAATGTCCCTAAAGGCGGGCGCTCATCCACTGCGACCCTGTTTCAGGGTGGGGACATGGACAGGTGGCTTCATGCAGCCCTGCACCCTTCCAAGCATCTCGTCAGTTCCATTCCTGTCTGGAATATTTCGGGAAGAACCTTATAAGATGGAGAATGAGGGTCTTCTTGTAAATCTCACTCACGCTACAGCAGAAACCTACAGGGAGGCCAAATAAACTGGGGGCTCTGTGGATTGCACGTCTCCCCCCGCTTGTCCAAGTAAGGGACACTTTTACTCCTGGGTGGTGCCGCCTGGTGCCAAGGGTGAACTGGGCCAGGAAGGTAACAATGATGGGACGAGAATGGGGAAACGAAGCTGAGTTTCTGTAGAAAGTGTATCACCTATCAGGTCTTTCACTTTATTTTCTAATTTGCAAAGATACCTCTGATTTTCCTACTGTCAGCCATCGCTATCTTTCTCAGATGTTCTTTTTCCAGCGTGAGAGAACCAAGGGCATTTGAGGCAAATACTGAACCCATGAACAGAGAGGAAGGTATGGTGGTGCCTGATCTGCCAGGGCCTGAGCAGACGGACCTCAGCACAGTGGGGGAGACTGGGTTGTGGGCAGAAACAGCAGAAGGTGGATAAGGATGACGGTCTCTGGGTTGGATGTGCTGGTTCCACCACTTACCTGCATGTCATCCCCGGCGAGAGAGAGAGCAGGAGGGAATGAGGCTGCCTCTGCCTCCCAGGCCCATCCCCACCTGAAACCACTGTCCCCTGTGACTGGACACAGGCAGCCTCCCTGGCCTATCCCTGCTCTGATGGGAAGACTTGGTGCAAAAAGGGGTGCTGGCTCCTGATTTTTTTTTAAGTGAACTTAAAAAAAACATGGTAAAATATCTAACATAAAATTTACCATTTTATCCCTTTTTGAGTGTACAATTCAGCGGCACTAAAGACATTCATACTACTGCATAGCTACCACCATTGTCCATCTCCAGAACTTTTTTTTTTTTTATCTTGCAGAACTGAAACTCCGTACCCACGACACACCAACTCCCTCCCTCCTCCTCTCATCTCCTGGTAACCACGGTTCCATTTTCCGTCTCTATGATTTGATTATTCTCGGTAACTCATATAAATGGAATTATACAGTATTTGTCCTTTTGTGTCTGGCTTATTTCATTTAGCATAATATCCTCAAGGTTCATCTGTGTTGCAGCATGAGTCAGAACTTCGTTTCTTTTTAAGGCTGAATAATATTTCATTCTATGCATGTATCACATTTTATTCATCTACTGATGGACATTTGGGTTGTTTCTACCTTTTGGCTATTGTGAATAATGAACATTGTTGTGCAAATATCTGTTCAAGTCTTTGTTTTCAGTTTTCTAATGTAGATATCCACAAGTGGAATTGCTGTATGATGTAGTAATTCCATGTTTAATTTTTCAAGGAATTACCGTGCCACAGACACCGTACCACTTTATATTCCTACCAGCAATGCATGAGTGTTCTGATGTTTCCAAATCCTTGACAACGCTTCTTCTTTTCTCTCTTTCTTTTAAAAAAATATTTGGTATCCTATCCTGTACATAGCAGTGGGCAAAGATTTTATGACAAAGACACCAAAAGCAATCACAGCAAAAGCAAAAGTTGGTAAGTGGGATCTAATTAAAACTAAGAGCCTCTGCACAGCAAAAGAAACTATCAACAGAGTAAACAGACAACCTACAGAATGAGAAAATATTTGCGAACTATGCATCTGACAAAGGTCTAATATCCAGGACC
The DNA here is from genome assembly GCF_000951045.1 of Mandrillus leucophaeus. Lineage (NCBI taxonomy): Eukaryota > Metazoa > Chordata > Mammalia > Primates > Cercopithecidae > Mandrillus > Mandrillus leucophaeus. Next base: position 1,461,307 of record NW_012102721.1, on the reverse strand, counting down.
TATAAGGAATTTAAACAAATATACAGAAGAAAAACAACCCCATTAAAAAGTGGGGCAAAGGACATGAACAGACACTTCTCAAAAGAAGACATACATGCGGCCAATAAGCATATGAAAAAAAGCTCAACATCACTGATCACTAGAGAAATGCAAATCCAAACCACAATGAGATCCCATTTCACACCAGTCAGAGAGGCTATGACTAAAAAGTAAAAAAAAATTAATAACAGATGCTGGCAAGGTTGCAGAGAAAAGGGAACTCCTATACTCTTTTGGTGAGAATGTAAATTAGTTCAACCATTGTAAAAAGCAATATGGCGATTCCTCAAAGAGTTAAGAACAGAACTACCATTCGACCCAGCAATCCCATTACTGGGTATAGACCCAGAGGAATATAAATCATTCTACCTTAAAGACACATGCACATAAATGTTCACTGCAGCACTGTTCACAATAGCAAACACATGGAGTCAACCTAAACGCCCATTAATGACAGACTGGATAAAGAAAATGTGGTGCATATACACATGCAATACTATGCAGCTATATAAAAGGATGAGATCATGTCCTTTGTGGGAACATGGATGGAGCTAGAGGCTATTATCCTTAGCAAACTGACACAGGAACAGAAAACCAAGTACCACGTGTGCTCACTTATAAGTGGGAGGTAAATGATAAGAACTCATGAACACAGAAGGAAACAACAGACACTGGGGTCTACTTGAGGGTGGAGGATGGGAGGAAGGAGGAGCAGAAAAGATAACTATTGGGTACTGGGCTTAATATCTGGGTGATGAAATAATCTATACAACAAACCCCCATGACACAGCAGTTTATTTATGTAACAGACCTCCACAGGTACTCCCGAACCTAAAATACAAGTTTTGTTTTTTTTTTTTTAAAGAAAGGAATGGAAAAAAAGAAACCCACTAGGTATCCTGACGGTTGAAAAGTGGTAGTAAATGGTGGTTTTGCTTTGCGTTTCCCTAATGGTTAGTGATGTTGAAGGTCTTCTCAGGTCCTCACCGGCTATCTGTATGCCTTCTTTGGAGAGACATCTATTCAAGTCCTTCGCCCATTTTTGAGGCTGGCCTCTGATTTTAGTTCCAGATGCAAGACCGGCTAGTTGAGCCAAAAGATCCCAGTTTCCTTTAAATTTTTTTTCTTTTTAACTTTTACTTTGAGATGAAGCCACTTACTCCTGTAACTGGCTGGACGATGTTATGCTTAGACGAAGATGTTTCTGCGGTGTGAGTGAATGCCAGTCCACTGTAACTCTGTCTCTGTGGAGATGGAGGCATTCAGCTATTGGTTTCATTGCCTCCCAGATACACCCACAGAGACTACGATTTGCTTTAGCCAATGCCTCCCCCTTGCAACTGGCGCAAAAGGAAGATTTCGTAGGCTTGGAAAGCAAGTGGTTGCAACTGCTGAAGTACACGGCTGTGGTGATCAAGACAGAACGGCCAAGGCAGAGGGAGGAGGCTGGATGTCTGCTGTAGGCCTAAGTCTTGGCTTTGAGAACAATACGGAAGAAAATCTTCAACCTCTTGGTTCTCACTCCCGGCCAGTAGGCACGTATTCATGCTGTTTGTTGTCAGGAAGATTTTGGGAACATTCTATGGTTGTTTAAATGGGTCGAAGCATATTTTAAAACTGGACATTATGGTGTGGGATACTGACCGTGAGGGAGGCTTGTGTGGGGTGGCAGGGACAGGGAGTACATGGGAACTTTCTGTGCTTTTTTGCTCGGTTTTGCTGTGAACTTAAAACTGCTTTAAAAATAAAGTCTATTAAAAAAGAAAGGGCTTTGATACCAAAATAACAAAAATATAAAGATTGTATCATAAATTAACAAGTAATATAAAACATATCTTTGGAGAGGTGTGACTTTCATCAATAAGGCTTTATTGTCAAAGCTAGATTAATATTTATATGTATTGCTCAGCCTTGCATTCTGAGAGTTAGATATCTGTATATTATATACAGTAATTGAATAAAGCCCCATATCACAGGTCATTCGTTTGTGTATGTGTCCATACATGCATGCACACACACACAACACACACGCACACACAGTCACGCGTGTCCTGCACACAGGACTGGAGAGTCATGAGGGCTTCAAGGCAACAAGTGCTTGTTGAATGTGGACTGTGGCATGGATAAGGTTGTTGCGTGTTTTCTGACTATGAAATCTGCCCTTACTTCTCCTTAACTAAGTTTATTTTGCTTTGATGAGCATCCTGCCTTCCACTGCCCCAACCACCGGGGTTGCCTGGGCCCCGCATCTTCCTACGTACATGGCCTCTCTTCAAGTTCTTAACCTCTGCAACTCTTATCATAAGATCATGCCCCACTTCTTGAAATGATGTTGGCTTCTGGGACACCATTTTTTTTCTTGATTTCCTTTTTATTTCTCTGATTCTTCCTGTCTGATCCCCCTGTATTGGTCGGATGGCCCACTAAGATGTGGCAATTTAAGAGCAGAGTTACTATTTAACTCTACTTTACTATTTAAGAGTAAAGGTACTATTACAAAGCTGGGGGCAGGATTTAGGTTGTTGCAACATCCCAGGTCTAGAAACAGTGGGGAGCCCTTACCAGTGCTCTGTCTCAAGGGCCGGGGGAGGCAGCAGTTATCATCAACAGAACCAGGGGAGAGAGCTAGATGGAGCAGGTGCATCTCCTAAGAGCTGCTGTTACCTCAGGGTAGAGGGATGCGGCCTGCCTGAAGCAAGCAAGCAGGGAGGGGCCTGGAATAAACAGCCTCCTCCTTCCTCGCCATGTCTTCATGTGCTCCTGCTTCATGGGGCTGGGAGTCATAAATGCATTTTGTGGGTCGGTGTCCTGGAGCAAAGGGCAGAGAGGAAAAGCAGGAAGGGTGGGTCTGTGGGTCCACACAGAAAGTGTCCGGCTTGCACCACACCTGTTATGGGCTGAATCGTGTCCCCCAAAATCCATAGGCTGAAGTCTCAAACCTCAGCACCTCCGAATGTGACTGAATTTGGAGATAGGGCCTTCCCAGATGTAATTAAGATAAAAGAAGGTCATGGGGTGGGCCTTAATCCAATCCGACTGGTGTCCCTATAAGAAGAGATTAGGACACACAAAGAGGGAAGACGGTCTGAAGACCTGGGGAGGAAAAGAGACCACCTGTAAGCCCAGGAGAGAGGCCTCAGGAGAAACCAATCTCGCGGGCACCTTGATCTCAGACTCAGCCTGCAGAAGTGTGAAAAACTAAATGTGTATTGTTTAAGCCGCCCAGTCTGCGGACTTGGTGATGGCAGCCCTAGCGGATGAATTCACTGCTTAAGTTTGCAGCCACCCCCTACGCTTTCTTCACTCACCTTGCTTCGTTCTGCTGCTGCATGTATTACCGCTGGCTGTGCCCAGTGCTACATTCCTGTCTTTCGTCTGTCTCCCGAGGCTGTTCCCTTCCAGTCAGCCTCCTGTGGGTGCGCAGTCCCATCCTTCCTGCTGCAGGCCTGGTGACGAGAACAGCACCCCACACACAAAAGGTGCTTGGCCATGGCAGGCATTTGTTGAAGGAAAGAAAGTTTTCCAAATCTCTTCTTTCTAATGTTCTTCTCTGGTTTCTTCTCTGCTCACCTCTTAACCCCAAGTACCCTAGATGCCACTCGCTGACCTTGACCTCTCTAGACTAGTTCCTCCTCCTGGTTCCTCACTTGGGTGAACAGCTTCGCAACCCAACCGCTGCCTGCAGCCAGGGACCCAGAATCAACCCCTCCCTCCCATGCCGTGCACATCCTCTACCAAGTCCGTGCCGTCTGCACTGCTGTGGCCTCATCTCCGCTACATGTGGGGATATTATCCACTCGCTGCTTGGACCCAGCGTCAGGCTGAGGTCATGTGGCGAGGTCAGGTATTCTGAAAGTGAATGCGTCCCCATTTTTGAGTGCCCCTTGGGGGTGGACCATTCCAGGAGGGGCTTATAGGAAGTGTGAGGGACGCACAGTGGGGGATGCGTGTGTGAGGGAGAGAGGGAGGGAGTGGGGGAGACAGAGAGACACACAGAGAGACAGAGACAGAGCACTGAGACAGGTCGGCAGAGACAGAGCTAGAGAGAGCGTACACGGTGCACATGTATATAAAGCCTGTTGGGCGTCTTTTCTTTTCACATAGTGTGATGCAGTCCTGTCAATTACTAGGATATTGGCATTTGTGATCAATGCGTCGTCTGGAATTTTTTCCTGGAAAAAGGAGGAAACACAGCCATCTGCCCAGAGCCATCCAGAATGTGTCCCAGAGGCCTGTCTGTGTGTACGCACACTCAGAAGCCTGGGGGCCTTTCCTTGTCTAAATGCAGCTCCCCCGCTGTGCCCCACCCCTGCACAGGACCGAGGCCTGTGTCGACTTCAGCAGAGCTAGCATGAGGACAGGCCCGGGGCAGGGAACTGGACGAAGGGAGTTGGAGGCCTTCTCTTGGGAACAGGTGGACCATTGCCCTGCATGGGGACAGGGACAGCACTGGTGGGGGAAGGAAGTCTTGAGCTGGATTCAGCCTTGACCCTCAGCAGCTGGCCCCGGGGGCTCTCGGTCTCTGGACACCAGGGCCTTGGGTTCCTTGGACGAGGTGAGCATGAGCCTGTGCGGTAAGTGTTCATGTTTGTGCATGTGTGTGTCTGTATGAAAGAGAGAGCGAGAATACGAGAACATGCCTGTCCTGACGCACAGAGTTGGTGAAATAAAATCAAAGACCCAATGAAAAAGCTCTTGAAAAGGTAAGAGGTCTGCCCAGAGCCAAGGCTTGTTGACGATCCCGGGATTAGCTGACTTCTGGGCATTTGGAGTCCGCAGTCGTCTGGACATGATTTGGGGACAAGTGGAGGCCAAGAACTGAATATCAGAGAGAGTTGCAGAGAGAAGGAATGTGGACAATGGCGGGTTGCCAGGGATCACTAATGCACACGGATGTTTTGTTTCATTTTTTAGAAACTTCGGGAAAGGAAATAAGGGGGAGAAAATGTAGAATATGTTGCATTTCAGAACTTAGGATGCCAATAACAAATTGCAAAACTACTGAAGCTTATTATGGGGGTTCGTTAGTATGTGAACTTAAATGCAGCAATCCTGTCCCTTGCCCTCATTCATTTATTCATTTAACTGTTTAATAAGTAGATGTTGAATGCCTATGATTGATTGATTGATTAATTCAGCCAATCACAGATATTATCACCCTCTTGCTGTATTCAGAGCATTGTGCTAGAGTTGATATAATGTCTAACATGTTTGAGGAATAATTTCATTCTGGAAATTATTCTTTTCACCTCTTCAGCATCCTAGGAGAACTCCAAATAAACCTTAGCATCTTACTTCAATATTTTTACATCACTTGTTTAAAATTTCTTAAAACCAAACCGCGTTTATTTATGTCAAAGTATATGCAAAATGTATGTGCACGAGAGATGCCATCTGCAAATATAAAAGTCTGTAAACCAGGTCCCTGCCCATGACGGGGTGACACAGGGTGGAAAGCGTGTGCAGGCTTGCATTCTTATAAATGCGGATGAAATGCACATTCAAGAGTGGTTTGGAAATGATTATTTCCTCCATTTGTTGGCCAAATGTCCCAAATCCTTATCTTGGCTTCTTCCTTCTTTTGTTTGGAAAGCCCCACATTGTCCTTGTCAACTTCCTCACTCATGCTGTTCTCTGGAATGAATTGTTCCACCTCTCCCTGGGCTATTCACTGCAACCAAAGACATCCTAGCAATGTGATCTATTTTTCCCCTCTCCAAAGTCAAATAGATGTTTTCTATCCAGTGGGCCAGGCTGTACAGGAGCTTGTCTTCACCCCCACAGGCCACAGGCTGGAGCCTTCCTGGAGCAGAGGCTACACTGGCTGTCTTTTGACAAAGGTGCCTGGCTGGGTCTGGCACTTCTTTTGTTCGGAGCTCAGGGAGCTGTGTGTCTGGCTGCTGACGTGGCACAATGTTCCCATCTTGGCCCTCTCCTTTCAGGGGAGCAAGTTCCCCTGATGATGGAAGGAAAGAGGCCCCAGAGAGGAGAGGGCAGAGACGAATGATACGGCAGATCAGCTGAGGCTTCCAAGACAGAAGGAGGCTTTCAGGTGCTACAGAGGTCTCTGCTGGGCTCAGTGCTGCTGAAGCGTCACTGAGGGGTGGATGGAGAACCTTGGAAGGCCAATCTTCTCACCGTGGACATCCTTAGGGGCAGAATACCATGGGTGGGGGTTATGGGATTTGAAGACTCCTGGCCATTGGGGGCCAGAGGGCTTGCAACCTGCAGAGAACCCCTAGGGTCATTCCCTTCTCAGTAGATAGCCCTGAACTGCTCACAGGGTCCTTGGTGGCCGAGCCCTTCCCAACCTCTGCAGCCCCCTCTGAAGCCCTCCTCACCTCCTCCTGCTGTTTTCCACAACCCTCCTGAACTTCTCCAGCCACTGGAGCCGCTGCGGCTCACCTCTGGGTGAACAGCACACACGCTGTTCACTCTGCCAAGACACATTTCCTCCTCCGCTCAGTAGCATCCGGACCCCCCGGCAGGCTTCAGTGCCCGTGCTACTGCTCCCTCCAGCATCCAGATGTCATGGCCAGTGGACAGCTGTTAAATATAAGAACCCTGCTCATCCAGGGCCAGGTGCTGAGTGAGGAGGAGAAACACAGGGATAAGGAAAGTAAGAAACGTGCACCAGAACAAGGATCTCCTGGGGCTGGGCTCTGGGAGCCGGGAAGTCAGCACACGGTGTGGCAAATGCTCTGATACGTGGGACTCCGGGGTTCTTTGAGAGCCTGGAGGAGTAGTGCAGGGTACCTGGCTCAGAGGAGGGTGGCTGCAGTCAGAGAGGGCTGCCTGGAGGAGGTGATCCCAAAGCCCTGAACGGCTCATTCCAGTGAGTGTTCTTATTGCCTCGTGCTGCCCACTTGACCTCTGGATGAATGGAGCTGTGGTCGTGAGCTGGTGTCCAGGAGCCAGGGGTGGGCTTGGTGCACCCAGGACCCCAGGGATGGGGCGTGTTGCCTAAGGCACCCAGGCCAGTGGGAGCCCCGTGGCCTCTGGCTGTCTTTGTAATGGTTTGTTGGGACTGTCATGGCAAAGGACCACAGACTGGAGGTTTAAACAGCAGGAGTTTATTTTTCACAGTTCACAGACGTTTTCTCAACGTCACGAGTTCAAGGTCAAGGCACCTGTGGGTTTGCTTTCTCCTGAGTCCCCTCCTCAGCTTGCAGAGGCCCCTCCTCTGTGCATCCTGGGGTCTCTGTGTCTTTCTATAAGGACACCAGTCAGATTGGATTAAGGCCCCCCAAAACGGCCTCGTCTTAACTTAATCACCTGCTTCCAAATACAGTCACCCCTAACTGGGAGTTAGGCTTCAACATATTAATTTTGTGGGGGGCATAGTATTGCCCATGACAGTAGGTGAGCCACACGATATTTGCATAATTTGTGTAACTTTTACCAACCTCTACAGAGTATGTAAACTGCACCTGAAACATTTTAAAATGTGAATATGTCTGCTGTTGCTTTTCTTTGCTGGTTCTTGAGTTCCCCCTGGTCACCCACTGGGTTTCCTAACCCCAGCTTCCTCCAGCAGGTGCATCCCAGCACAGAAGGGTGGCACAGAGGCAGCCTCAGAAGGCTCTGTCGCTACCAGGTCACCAGGACCTCTGGACCACAGCTGGGTCGCGCTGTTTTCCAGTTTGTTAAACTAGGACTCTGGGGAACATCCTGTCAATTGGTTTAATTTTTATTTTCATAGAGGATTTTCGAGGTCAGCGTGACTGCTGTCACTGTAAGTGTGGGCTGTGCTTTCCCACAAGAAGCATCCTGCGTCTGTGCGAAGGTGGGGACTTCCCAGTTTGGGGGCCTGAGGGTCCCTTCCAGGGAGCCGAAGTGACCGAGCCACCTGGGTCTTGTCCTCATTAAGGAAAGCACGCTGCAGGTAACGGTGGACAAGCGGCACTTTGTTGCCACCTTCCCCTCAAGGGACTCAGGGCTCTTCAAAGGCAGCTCCCTTTGATTGCCCCACCCCCACGTTAGGGGACTGTCCCTAGCTTTTCATTCTGTGGTTTTGCTTCCCAGGCAGTGACTGTTCTAAGGAACCTATTCGTCCACAGCCCCACTTTTGCCCCTAAAAGAAACAGGGCTGGAATGGCTCCGTACAGCCCTCCTGCAAGGCCCTTGACTGAATCCGATACAGAGCCCTTTATAGGCACTAATTATACCCAAGGACTCCATGCTGTGTTTTATAGGCAAGTCTTCCCCGCTCTGTTTAACGTCCTAGCAGAAACCTCATAACAAATTCACATTTATATGGGCCCGTTAATCTTCAAAGCGTTTCACTGACTCGAGTCAATTCCAGTGACCCTCGTGGGCAGTAATAAGCCTTTCAGGACTCCTATCCTTTTCCCTTCTCCTTCTACTTCTTTGTAGATAAAGAAAAAACAAACCCAGAGAAACGTGTCGTGCTCTGTGCGAGCCCCTGCATCAGAGTTGCGGGTGGGTTTGGCTGGGCAGTGTTCCAGGCGTCTGGTTTCATGCTCTGACCAACACATGCCTCCCCTCAAAGCTGCTGTGGAAAGGCTCAAAGCCGTGTTTCATTCCCAAAGCCTTTGACTAACTGAACAAGCTGCTTTTCATTAAGCACGCACACACGCCTGTACACGCACGTGCATCCCTTCATGCACGCACCTCTCTCAAACTGGGTAAGAGGTGTCTCTGTGAGGAGTGGGGGACAGAGGGAGTTGGAATTCTCTGCAGAGCCCATGCCAGCTGAGCAGGGTGTGGACTGGCCGCTGGGTTCAGCGTGTGTGGACCAGGGGCCAGCCCCCTTCCCGCGCTAGTCCAGCTCAGATGTCAGTTGACAGCTTGTGTGTGCGGAGCCAGGCTGAGTTATAGAGCCTCATATTTTATTTCCAAATCTGCAATTCCACCCGCGTTTTTGTCAGTTAATTACATACAGAGCCCCTGTATTTGCAGGGAAATATGTGAGAGGAGTTCTTTCTTTGTGGGTGTGGACGAGGCAGCTCTCTCTCCTGTGAGGCGCGTCCAGCTCCTTGAGGAGTACGGTGGCGGGGAAAGGGGCAGCACTGTCACGGAGTCAGATCTGAAGCACGTCCACGGAGTGGTTTCCTTTGAGAATTACCTGGTGTACATTTGAAATTCCATGTTGGCCCCCATCTGCTACTCTTTCAGAACTAAAAACAGAATCTGAAGTTCCCCAAGTGACTGAACAGACCCCTTCTTGGCCAGGGGGACCCCAGAGAAACCTGAAAACTGAGTTCCCAGCCATGACGGGACGGGCAACCGGACATGCCTCGTCACAGTCCCTCCCTTTTGTGGTTTAGACGACAATGACTGGCAGTCATGCTAAAGTAGAGACCACGAGACCAACAGCACAGACTCTTGATGGCAATAAGACACCAAATTATAAGCAGCACCTGAGGCCACGCCAGGCAAGAGTCGAGCCGTGCACTCTACACTTAGCGAACGGACTCCGCGCTCACGCCACAGCGTCGTCTTTTTTCCAGCAACTAAACACACACTGGCCCCGAAGTGAGCAAGACTGAGGCGACTGCAGCTCATCCACCTGCAGACGCCGGCCGACCCCGTTCCACAGCCGTGACTATAGCTTTGATTGGACAAGAGGCTGATTTCGGTCTCCTGATAAGAACCCACCAACCAGAGACCCAGTTCAGGCCAGTTTACAGAAGCTGCACACTTGTACACCTTTGAGTCCCTGCTTCCCCTTTTGACGTGTAGGGACTCATTGTAACGCCTTTAAATGTGAAGCCTCCACCCCAAAGTGAACATGGGACCCAGGTATGTTCAGTGGGCATGGCTCAGGACTCTCTTTGTGAATATTCATAGCTCCTCCTGGAACCTGAATATGTATGTTTGGCCAATTCAGTTCAGCATGAGGCTGCTTCCCCAACGCTCCCTCCTTCCAGATGCCTGCCAGCTGTTTCTGCCAGAGGCTGTCTCCCAGCCTGTCAGAAAGGCCACCCTGCAGGCTGTAATCCTTTAGAGGAAATAAAGATCCCCTTTGCAAATGTATAGACCTTGTGATTTTTTCCATTCACATCCTTGTATCTTGTAATGCCCTGTCCCCATGGGGGTTACATAGAGAGCCCTCAGCCTCTTGGGCAGATGGAGCCAGGACTGAGGGTGGGGGTGGTGAAGGATCAGGAGACTCACTTTAAGGACTTTCTGGTGCCGGCAGCGTAGGCTTGCCGGATGAAATACAGGACAGCCAGCAACATGAACTTTCATAATTTTTATAGTTTAAGCGTGTTCCAAATATTGCATGGGACATGCTTATCCTGCAGAATTATTCATTGTTTATCTGAAATTCAAATTTAACAGAGGTGTCCTGTATTTTTATTTCCTAAATCTGGTGACCCTTCACTGGGGAGATGCTTTTAAACAGCCTCAACTTAGAAATCCTTCTCTTCCTGCCAAAAGCGCTAGGGTCTATATATGGGTGCATGGAAACACGAAATTATTGTCGCAAGACTGAAGCGCATGTAAGACTTCTAGTAACCACCAGCTGTGGCAGGGGCCTGTGCGTGGGATACCTTGGCAGGGAGGTAGCTGCCTTAATTTTCAACCTCGGACAGAAAAGCGCATCTGTTAGACACAGCAGAAAGCAGACCTACGTGTATGGTTAATGAGGACTATGCATTTGACTGTCGTGGGTTAAACTGTGTCCCCGCGAGAGATACATTGAAGTCCTAACCCCTGCTGCTACGGCATTTGGCTTTATTTGGAAACAGGGGCACTGCCGATGCAGTTAGCTGAGATGAACTCATACTCCTGTCTGGTGGGCCCTTATTCCAGTATGACTGGTGATGTCACAAGAAGAGGAGGACAGACACAGAGACACACTCCAGAGGGAGAAGGCCATGTGACAGTCAGGGGCTGCTGGAAGCAGCAGAATCTAAAGGCAAGGGAGGAAACAGATCCTCCCTCCCAGTCCTTGGAGAGAACCAACCCTGCCGACACCTTGATTTCACAATTATGGTTTCCAGAACGATGAGAGAACAAATTCCTGTTGTTTTAAGCCTCCTGTTTGTGGTGCTCTGTTATGGCAGCCCCAGGAACTAATGCAGTCACCATCACTTGATTGCAGACAAAAGGACTGAGGGTTCTCTGCAATTAACTTCAAGTTCTGAATGGAAAGAGGCTTCAGAGCCTGAAGAAAGAGGCAATGCCAGCACTCTCTGGGATCCGCAGAAGCAGAGACAGTCCATGGGATGAGCAAACCCAGAACCCAAACCCCCCGGATCGGGCCAGACCCAGAACGGGGCTATCTTGCACACCCCTCACAGGCTTGGGGACACTAGAACTGCATTGTCGGATATTCCGGTCTTCACATGTGTGTGTTTGTGTGTGTGTAGCTGAAGCCATAGGATTTGCTTGCCGCACTCTGAACGATGCTGTGTAGATAAAGCTATATTATCTATTTGCTACACTCTGAATAATGCCTTCCTCAGTGATGATCATAATCAAGTGAGCTTTGGATTGTCATTATGAAGTCTCAAATTAAAACAATTGCTTGAGATACTGTCAGCAAGGCAACTAGATCGGGGATTGCAGCTGCTGATGCCAGTGTAGTATTTAGGTAAGAGGATGCCTCCACCCTCTTAGAACATGTGGCTTGCACATCCCTTCTTTCAGCGCAGGAAAGGTTAGAGTGTCCACTCCCTATTCCCAACCCATCAGTTAATGTATGGTCCAAAACGCATAGTAATTTTAATGTGATCCAAGATGCATACAAAAACATTTTAAAAACAGATGTGTTACGCATTGCTTAGAATAATGCACCGTCCACTTCATCAACAAGCGAGAACTAACTCTATCATTGACTTCATCCACAAATAATAGAGGTGATGAGCTTGAGTCAAAGCTCCCAAGTCAGACAGCATGGGTTTATTCATCACCCACTATGTGCAAATCCTGGATGTCACCAGGCTCTGCTCACTTGGTGTCTTGGCCACTGTGGGTGATATTTACACAAGGCTTGGTGGCTTTGAGATGGGTTGCAAACAAGAGATATCAGTTGTTGGACCTCTGCTTATAGCTTGGGATTGGACATCCTCTATCCCTCGATACCTCCTTGCACCCATAAGCTGTTATCTCTGAAGGAAACTTTTTCCTTGAGTCTGGTTTCTTGTCTTCAGGTTCTAACCACATGGTTTTGGATCCTTGTCCGTATGGTTGTGATCCTCCCCGTCCTTGGCTCTAGTGCTTTTTTTTTTTTCCCACCATTTCTTTCCTCTACCTGTGCACATCACCTCTTTGAAGAGTTCACCTCCTCCAGGAAGCCTCCCTGGAATCACCCTTTTGCCTTCCGTTCTCCTCGTTTATACAGTCTATCTGATTATATCCTAATTGGATTATTGCGGTGTGCTGATTTCACCAAAACCCTCTACCGTCTCTAGTCCGGAGTACTCAATTTCATGTGAAGTTCAGTGATGTGCTCCTCCCTCCTCCTCTTGCACGCATGAGCAGGTACTCAACACTTTCTGGTCCAGCTACATGTGACATGAGGCCACTCACGCTCTTTTTAATTAACCCTTATGACAATCATGTGCGTTATGGAGAAAATTAACGGAGGAAGAATTCCAGAGTCACCCGAAGCAGTTGCACTGCTTATCACCCGGTGTTTGAGCCTATTTCCCCTGTAATTAGATTACACGTGACGCAGCACCAGCTAATTGTCTGTGCCACCCACTGGGGAACTCCAGCTCTATCTGTGAACACCCGGGCCTTCTCGCCGCAGGACAGATGTTGGGTGAGGCTTGCCTCCCACGCAAACATCTGCTCTGTTGTTCCGAGCTAGTCACGAGAGCCAGCCGGCTTAGACAAGCAGGGGATGAATTCCTGGGCGAGATGCTGGATCCTGCCAAGTTTCTGAGCACCAGGCTTGGACCTCTTGAACAGTTCCATGCATCTTCCATGATCGGCCTCTGCTTCTGCATTCAGAAACCCGAGTTCACTTCTGGTGGCCTCAAGCCAAAATGAGTCTAAGAACCAGGAGTCTCTTGACATTGACACTGATAAACTTTGACATGGAAACATTTTTATTTTTGGCAACCATCTTTTTTTTTTTTTTTTTTTTGTCTTTCCTCAAACATGTGAGTGGATGATGTGAGAACTGGTACCTGGAAACTGAGAGACTGCCATGTGTGTGTATCGGGCTCCTAGCTCTATCCATAACTGTCTTCTGGGGCTTCCTAGGCAACCTGGGTTTTGACCCTGCTGCCTCCTGATCTAAGAACTCTGCCCTGTGGCCTGGCAGGAGGCCAGGCCCAGCCAGGGACCGTGGGGGCAGCCTGCGGTGGCGGTTGATATTTTTTAAGCACATAATAATTTGCAGATGTTGGCAGTTACCAGCGAAGCCAGAGCAAAGCTGCAAATGCCAAACCACAAAAATATATCATTTTAACCGTCTGATTCCTGGAAATGAGACAGCGTCAGAGTAAAACAATTCACAAAGACGAATATGCCTGCTGCCTTTGGGCAGCCTACTGCTGCCAATTTGGTGGAGATTATCGGCCATTTATCAATTGTGTTGCCCTACAGAGAAAGAGAGAAATCGCTTTGCTTCTATTTGTGCCGCAGGAAGATCACCTGTCTTCCTCAAGTGACAGTGCATCTTTAAAAAACTCCAATTGCATAGAGCTCGGCTCAAAAGTGATGCAACAGCATTGGTGTAGGTTTCTATCGTCCATGCCAGTGGCTCTTACCTGTTCTGTGTCATGAACCCCTGTGGCAGCCTGGGGAAGCCTATGGACCCTTTCTCAGAATTCAGGCTTCAAATGCATGAAATAAAGTACATGGGCTTCAGGAAACCAGTATGTTAAAATACAGCTAACAAAATGTAACAAAACGTAACAGTCCCCACCCCCAAACCCCAAACTGTGATATGCTAGTGCATGTGCTCTTTAATTAATAGCTTAAGACACGACTGAGTTGTCCACCTTATAACTACCATCATTACAAAGCAGAGATAAGGATGAAAGTTATTGACGATACCTGCAACAGCTGCAATGCAGTATGAAAATATCCGTGATTTCGACAATCACAGGTGTGTCCCCCACGGTATGTTTCGTTGCTGTGCTCCTAATGGAAGAAAAGGCCAATTAGTAGTTAGAAGTCAGGGAAAATAAAAATGGAATTTCTTTCCTGTCTAAGTTCACAGACCTCCTCCTGACTCCTCACCCAGGTTAAGACCCTGTGTTCTGTGATACAGTGGTGGCAGCTCCAGGCATGCACTGGCCCTGCCCTGCCCCGGACAACCTCGTGTGCAGAGTCCAGCCTGGTCCTGGCAACTCGGGTGGTGCTCTAGCTCTGGTCATTTCCAGGTCCTGTTTTACCTTCCCTCAACTCTGCTCGCTGAACCAGGTCCTCATGATGAGGCTAAGGAATGTAACCCCTTTCAAACTTTTACACTGTTGGTGGGAGTGTAAATTAGTTCAGCCATTGTGGAAGATAGTGTGGAGATTCCTCAAAGACCTAAAGACAGAAATACCATTCAACCCAGCAATGTCATTACTTGGTATATACTCAAAGGAATATAAATCATTCTCTTATAAAGACGCATGTCAGTGAATGTTCAGTGCAGCACCATTCACAATAGCAAACACAGCATCAACCTAAGTGCCCATCAGTGGTAGACTGGATAAAGAAAATGTGGTGCATACACAGCATGGAATACTATGCAGCCATAAAAGTGAATGAGATCATGTCTTTTGCAGGGACATGGATGGAGCTGGAGGCCATTATCCTTCGCACACTAGCGCAGAAACAGAAAACCAAACACCACAGGTTCTCACTTATAAGTGGGAGCTAAATAATGAGAACACATGGACACATGGAGGGGAACAACACACACTGGGGCCTTTTGGAGGGTGGGAGGAAAAAGAGGATCAGGAAGAACAACGAATGGGGTCTAGGCTTAATACCTGGGTGATGAAATCATCTGTACAACCAACCCCCACGACACAAGTGTTTCTGTGTAATAAACCCGCACTTGTCCTCTTGAACTTAAAAGTTACAAATAAAGAAATTTAACTCCTTTCAAGGAGTCAAACACAATGGGATGTTGAGGTTCTCTTTTTTTTTTTTGAGACGGAGTTTTGCCCTGTCGCCCAGGCTGGAGTGCAGAGGCGCGATCTCGGCTCACTGCAACCTCTTGAGGTTCTTTTTAAATGGACCTATCCTCATATAATGGGTCCATTCCATTCTAAATATTTTCCCAAAGAAGCAAGACACCAAATAAGGAAGTCTGGTTTTCAGCGAAGGGAACTCACAGCACCTGTCTTAGCTTCCTAGGGCTGCCATAACGAATTATTAATAGCACAAGCTAGGAGGCTTGGACAGCTGAAAGGGATTTTTGAACAGTGCTGGAGTCCAGAGTTTGAAACCAACGAGTCAGCAGAGCCATGTTCCCTCCGAAGCTTCTAGGGAGAATTTGTTCATGGCTCCCCCTCACTCTGGTGGCTCCAAGCGTGCCTTGGTGTCCCCAGGCCTGTAGGTGCATCATTCCAATCTTGTCCCTTACTTCACCTGACATTCTCTGTATCTCCCTGTGTATCCTCTCTTCTCGAAAGCACCCAGTCATTGCATGGAGGGCCCACCCTCAATCCAGGATGATTTCATCTCAAGACCTTTAATCACATCTGCAAAAACCCTATTTCAAAACAAGGTCATATTCACAGGTACCACGGGTTAGGACTTAAACATATCCTTTTTGAGGACACAAGCCAGCCTGCTACAATGCCTGAGTTAGGAGGAGCCTGAAGGAGTGTGGAAGCCAGGGGGATGAGAGAGGATGAAGCTGGCCTAATCTAGCCCCCAAACCTGGGGTTCCATCAGAACAACACAGCCTTGTTTTCCTGAGAATTCACACTGTGCCCCACACGGAGCGTGGGGCTCCCTCTAAGTCGTCTCAGTGAATTCCCACCACCACACGTGGACAGTACAGGGCTGCTGTATTTGAATCCAGACAGCCTCCTGCCCAGCGCTCCCGTGAGCTGCCTATCATCGTTCTTCTCGCTCCATCCAGGAAGCCAGCCACAAAGAACATGTGGCTATTCAGATTTAAAATAATTAAAGTTGCCGTGCGCGGTGGCTCAAGCCTGTAATCCTAGCACTTTGGGAGGCCAAGGCGGGTGGATTGCCTGAGCTCAGGAGTTTGAGACCAGCCTGGGCAACATGGCGAAACCCCGTCTCTACTAAAAAATACAAAAAACTAGCCGGGCGAGGTGGCAGGCGTCTGTAGTCCCAGCTACTGGGAGGCTGAGGCAGGAGAATGGTGTGAACCTGGGAGGCGGAGCTTGCAGTGAGCTGAGATCGCGCCACTGCACTCCAGCCTGGGCAACAGAGCGAGACTCCGTCTCAAAAAAAAAAAAATAAAATTAGCCGGGCCGCGGTGGCTTGCGCGGTGATGCGCACCTTTAGTCCCAGCTACTCTGGAGGCTGAGGCACGAGAACCGCTTAAACCCGGGAGGTGGAGGTTTCAGTAAGCCAAGATCGTGCCACTGTACTCCAGCCTGGGGCATAGAGCAAGACTCTGTCTCGAAACTAATAAAATAAAATAAAATAAAGTTAAATAAAATTTAAAATCCAATTCCTCCATTGCCATTGTGGTGAGGGGCTACCATTCGCATAGCACCGAGGGGGTGCATCATGAACATCAGCACAGGAAGCTCCACTGGGCGGCGCTGCTCTAGACCAATGTTCACGTGTTTTGTATAATTGCACCTGCATTAATTGCAGAACAGCTAACCAGAATCCTCAGTTAACTCAACATTTTTTTTTTGGACAAATAATTTTGTGGAGAAAGAAGCAAAGGAGAGGCAGACAAGTGGACAAAGGAATTTAGAAAATGCAGCCGCATTCCAATGAACACCAGGGAGCAGTTGACTATAGCACCATCTCGGGGTCTTGTGGAATTGCCACAGAAACGTGACTCCCAGGCACACACCTGTAATCCCAGCTACTCAGGAGGCTGAGGCAGGAGAATCGCTTGAACCCAAGAGGCGGGCTTGCAGTGAGCTGAGATCGCGCCACTGCACTCCAGCCTGGTAACAGAGTGAGACTCTGTCTCAAAAGAAAAAAAAAAAAAAAAAAAAAGAGAAATGTGACCCCCAGGTACAGACCTCTGCATTCAAACAAGCAAGATAAAATTATATACACTCTACTGCTCTTGCTAAGGCAAGAAGATAGACTGTGATTTTCTCCACTGATGTGCAGAGATTGCAATGGCTTCCTTGAACCAGCTGGGAAAATGAGCTTATACTCTTCATTTTTGAGCATTGCACTTGATTAAGTTTTAACTGTGTTCAAAGACTGGGGGAAGGGCAATTGCTGGCCACTGAACCCCAATTCCATCATTTCCTCATGGTTGGGGGATTTCTTGAACATTGATCTGTGTTTTATGATGATGCTAGTGAAAAAAATTTCCAAAGGGAGGTTGACTCTTTCACGTTCCAACCATGACAGCCTGAGCAAGGCTTGTTAGGGAGTGGGTGCTGGGGGAAATTGGCGGGGCACACTTGGTTCCTCAACAGGGAGCTGCTGGAAGAACAGGGCGTGGAGAGGGGCTACAGAAGACACCAGAGGCGGAGGGATTCACTGTGGCTGGCATGCATTGAAAGGAGAGACAGTGTTGGCTCTGTCCCAGGGTTGCTTAGCACTTTTGATTGGGGCTAGGGCTTGGCAGGTACACAGGTGACTTCCATAACCTGTGCCCTTTTAGGTGAGGCAGGTTTAAGCTGTAGGCGAATCTCAGAGGCCATAGTAATCACCTGTGTGCATACCTTGGTCCAGACAAGAATCACCCACTCTGTGTTCTTACTGACAGCTGGGGAAACTGAGGAAGCCCGTGATCAAGGTCCAGCACGCACCCACGGGAAAGCGTGGGAGTCACAGGATGAGAGTGCGCTGAAGTCCATCCCTGGGCTGCTGTCCTCAGCGGCACCGGAGCCACAAGGCAGCCGGAGGCCTGCGGGGCCATTCTAGGTACCTTCCCCCTGCCCTTTGTGCCTTGGGTTCTCTGGTTGGCTTTCTCACCAAGTGGCTGCTTTGGAATTTATATTATGGCACAAGCCAAACTGCAGTGGCAGGTGGCCTTTTTTTTAAGGGAGGGCTCGATGGATGCTCCCATCTCTCCCAAGAAGGGCTGGGGACCCCGGGGTCTGGGGACATCCTTCTCCACCTGTCATCCTGACTCATTCATGAAAGAGTGGCTTCAATGCCTCTCTGTCGAGTTGTACCATTTTCCTGAAAACATGGGGACATGTCCGGGTCACTCAGCATGCCTGGTTCCTCTAACCTGGCATGGCAGAGACCATTGGAGGCTGAGTGTATGTGTGTGGGAGATGGGGAGGTGCTATCAGATTCCTTCTGAAAACACCCCCACACTCCAAGAAGTCCTGGGAAGTCTTTAGGGAAGAAGAGGCAGCAGTGAACAAAGTTAAGATTTGCCAAAATGCCAATAAATCCCCCACAGAGTGATACCATGGGGATGGGGGAGAGGCAGGAACTCTGAACTTATATAACCGCCCCTTGCACCCACCCAGATCAGCCGGCCCTCTGAGGTCACCTGGCTAAATCCACAAACAGAGCCTGGGGTGGGGTGGGGAAACGCTTTCTTCAGCCTCCTGGGGGCTCAGTGCAGGCAGCCCTGTCCCCCGACCCAGTGGGGCATCTTCCATCACCCAGGTGCCCAGACACAAGGACAATGGGCAGAGGCACCCCCCCGCGCCCTGGGACAAGGCCTGAGTATCCTTTCCCATCCACATCCTGCACTCAGTATGGTTCCCTGCACCAAGGTGCGTCCATGTCCCATAGGCTGACACTGGGATGTGCTTGTCTAATCCAGCAGGAAAAGCCCACAGGTCACGTTGCCTATGCATTTTCAGCCTGTGTCTGCTGAAGCCCATCAGGAAACAGAGAAAAAAAATTGGCATTTGCTTCTCGATTCCCTTTTAATTGTTTTTCTATTCTTCCTGCATGGCTTCAGTAACTTAGGGATCTGCAAATGTTCACTGGGGATGCTGGGGCGGGGAGGTGGGAGGAACCGGCTCTCTTGAAATCTAGGAAGGCTTCTTGCAGGAGGTGAAATGTTTTTCTTTATAATGGCTAATTGCCAAGGGAAAGGAGACATGCCACAATTAGCTGAAAGAATGTGGTGTGAGGGAGCACAGGAAGGAATAAAGAGCTGATTGCAAAGGTTGGCGAGCGGATTATCTGAAGCCCACTGAGGGCTGCTCCCAGGGATGGGTGGATGGTGCCTCGGGAATGGCCCCACTGAAGGCCACCCTTCTGGTTATGAAATGCAGTTTTGAAAAGATAATTATACCGTAGTGCTGCTTACATGTATTTCAAGAACTTGTAAACCTGCTCACTCACTGACTGTGGGGTCAGGGTCACTGCAGACACAAGTAACAGGTCCTTTTTTTTTTTTTCCAGAAACTTTATTAGTCACATATATGGTCTTGCCTGCTTCTCTTCCTGGTTTACTTTGGTTTTGCTGCCTCTGCAGTTGTTGGTAGCTGGGATGGTTTCACCACTGAAAGAGGTCAAAGGGTGGTCCTGGGAGAGGTGGCTGTGTCCCCTGGGCACCACATTCCCCAGAGGGAGCTGTCACAGGTGATAGGCATGCTGCTTGAAGAAGTCAGTGCTAGCTCACAAGTGTTAGCATTCTACTTGATTCATCTGAGGAACTTTCAGACATGCAGATTCCCTGCGACTCAAAATCATAATGAGATACTATCTCACACTGGTCAGCATGGCTAAAATGACAGATGCTGGCGAGGCTGGGGGAGAAAGGGGGAGGCTTATACACTGTTGGCGGAAGTGTAAATTTGTTCAGCCACTGAGGAAAGCAACTTGGAGATTACTCAGAGAACTTGACATGGATACTAGGCTTAATACCTGAGTAATGAAATCATCTGTACGACAAACCCCCCTGACACAAGTTTACCCATGTAACAAACCTGCTCAGGTACCCCTGAACTTAAAAGTTAAATAAAAAACTAAACAAAAGCCATGGTTTCCAATATATTTCAGATTTTCAAAAAAGAGAAGAGAGTATAATGGGATTGTTTGTAACACAAAGGATCAATGCTTGAGTGGATGGATACCCATTTTTCATGATGTGGTTACTGCGCATTGTGTGTTGGTACCAAAATATCTCATGTACCCCATAAATATATACACCTAGTATGTACCCACAAAAATTAAAAATAAAAAAAAAAGAACGTAAGACAGAGTTACCATTTGACCTAGAAATCCCATGACTGGGTATATGCCCAAAAGAAAATAAATAATTCTACCAAAAAGACACACAGTCATATGTTCATCAGCACTATTCATAATAGTAAAGGCAGGGACTCAACCTAGGTGCCTATCCATGGTGGACTGAATAAAGAAAATGTGCTACATACACACCATGGAATATGACATAGCAATAGAAAAGAACAAAATCATATCCTCTGCAGCAACATGGATGTAGCTGGAGGCCAATAGGCTAAGGGAATGAAATGCAGGAACAGAAAACCAAATACCACATGTTCTCACTTATAAATGGGAGCTAAACAACGGGTGCTCATGGACCTAAAAATGGCAACAATAGAAACTGGGGACTCCAAAGGGAGAGAGGGAGAGACAGGGACAAGGGTTGAAAACCTAACTGTTGGGTGCTATGCCTAGTATCTGGGTGACAGGATCATTCCTATCCTAAATCTCGGTGTCATGCAACATATCTACATAACAAACCTGAACATGTACCCCCCGAATTGAAAATAAAAACTGAAATTATTTTTTAAAATGCAGATTTTTGGCTCTGTCCCAGGTTTGGTAGGCCTGGGAACCTGCATTCTAATGAGCATCTCCAGGTGAACTCCAGGTTGGGGAACCCTGCTGAGGGTCAGGAAAGCAAGCTTTCTCCATGTGACACTGTCCCAGAGGGCACAGTAGCACTCCTGTGCTTTTTTTTAAAAATCTCATTTATTAATATAGATGTACATTATTCTAAATAAAATATAAAAATAGAACCAACCCAAATGTCCATCAATGATAGATTAAGAAAATGTGGCACATATACACCATGGAATACTATGCAGCCATGAAAAGGATGAGTTCATGTCCTTTGTAGGGACATGGATGAAGCTGGAAACCATCATTCTGAGCAAACTATCTTAAGGACAGAAAACCAAACACCACATGTTCTCACTACTGTGCTTTTGATACTAAGTGCCAATATTTCAATTTTTCTCAAAAGAGGGCCAGTCCTGATAAATATTCTACCTAGAGAATGTTCTTTTAAAGGCTAAAGGAAATGCAAAAGCCTAAATACAAAGCAAGTGCCCCTGCTACTCCTAACAGCCACAATTCCCACGGAAACATTCACTTTCATTAGATGGAGAGGAGTTTCTCTTACTTCGTTCCTCGAACCACTGTTTATGGGGGCGCTTCCAATTACCAGACACAGGTGACGAAAAGGTGAATGAGACTGGACCCCATGCCTGCTTCCTGGAGCCCACATTCCACGGAATGAGATCGTTATCTTGAAACGCTGATTGCTTTGCTTTCTTTTTCTGCACTTCTTACGTGTCTCTTCAACTAGGGCATCCATTGTCTTGCAGGAAAAGGAACACTCAAAGTTTGACTCACAGTTCATGGTCTTGAATGCGGGGCTTCCGATGGCGAGGCAGTGCGTTCAGCGCCTAAGCAAAGCATCTAGTTCTCAGGAACTGTAAGTATTAAACCCATATGGAATGAGTCTTAAAGTTATGAAGGCTGTCTTTGTAGCCCTTGAAACCAACTCCACCTTTTTAAACCAATCCAGACCTGACTCTGGTGCTGTCCATCGGAAAGACCACACGACTAGGATGTCACCTTTAATTTACATCATGGTGGCTTCACCCCTCTTCAGTGCCTCCACAGAACCTTCTAGCATATAGGCACCCTCCAGTCTAACTTGGATAACTCTTGGGATAAACACCTCTGTTTTTTACAGAGTCAGAACTGTGGTGGTTTCTTAATTGTAGAGCCAAAGCCGTGGCCTTGGTTCAGGTCGGCCACATCCTGTGGAATGAAACACCCTGCACAGATGAGGAAGGGGCCCATCCCAGCTCCCTGGCAGCCCCGATCTGCTGGGGAGGCAGCGTGGGGGTGGGTAGGGCTGACAACATGCTTCCCCTCCCCCAAGTGTGGGTGCAGCACCAACCAGTCTGATGAAGTCTCATCAGACCCACCACACCCACCTCTGAGCTCTTCTTTAGGCTGGTTCCTTTACCTGGAGAGCCCTTCCTGCCATGTCTACCTCCTGCACGAATCCCATGCATTCATCAAAGTCTAGCTGAGACACTTCCACGACACTTTCCCAATCACGCCTTTAAACCCCCACTGCACTGTTGTTGTGCCTATGTTGTTTTCAGGTTGGGGTTGCCATGGTGATTTTCCTACTTTACTTGTGGGAGGGGATTTCCTTAGTTACCCCAGAGCATCCGTGTCTGACCCCGAGCTGGGGAAAATGCCCAATAAAAGGACTTATCTGTGCCCCTGCAGTTGCCTTAGCAGTTGCCTTAGACTCAGCCCCACAAGATGCTATCTTAGACTGCAGGGCTGAGAGTAGAGTGTAGGGAGTCTATGCTCAACTGTGCTGGCTCACACTGGGCTGCTGACATGGTGATACAGTGAGAGAAGCAAAAATTACCCTTCACATTGTGAACTGCCCACATTGCCAAGCATAGAGACAACACAACAATGTTCCTAAAAGCTTCCATTTTCCAAATGCTCCCAGTGCACAAGGCAGTTTATAAAAACTATATAATTCGACTCTCACATTAACCCTGCACTGCTCCTTCAATCATCACCACCATTTCACAGTTACGAAAACCAAGGTTTGGGAAGGTCACATGTCTTGCCTGAGGTCTCGTACTGCTCATTAGGGTCAAGGCCAGAGTCTCAACTCAGGTCCTGCTTCCCAAACCCATGCTTCACCCTAAATTCCCTAAAACTACGTTGTAAAAAAAAAAGCGATCATATAGTTTATGTAAAAAATGGTATCAAGTGGGTTTTCTTTCATTATCTCATGCGAAAGAAGAGGGAGATTTTAGAAATGACTTTACATAATTGTAATAGTAATGACGTCTTGTTCAAATCCCTGCTTCTCATCTGGCTGCTCATTGGAATTGCCTGGAGAGTTGGTTCAAACCAGACTCTGATTCTGCACATCTGGGATAACCCCTGCTTCCAAGCGATTTTCAGGGGCTGCCAGGTTTGGGGCCTCCAATGCAGGTTGCCATTTGGCCCAGAGAGCCAATCTGACCAAGCTGAGGCTTTATTCTTTTTAGGAGACCACTAGCTGAGGGCTCCGTGACTGTTGGGACTGGAGACCCTTCTCATCTCCCCCAAGACTCAGTGGGATGGGGCTGCTGTCCCAGAGCTGGCTCCAACATGCCAGCCTTTTGGAAATTTGCCTGGAGGCTGCACTGAAGGTGGGTCCCTCTTCCCTCCCCTCATCATTGATTTCTTTAACTTAAAAACACTTTTTTGGGGGATCTCATATGTTACAGTCTATTAAATATTTCCTTCCTCTCTCCTTCCCTGGGTGGAGTAAATGTATGTGGGAAAGAGAATGCCAGAGCAGGAGTAAGGAACTCTGGATTTGCTAAGACATCCGGATCTACAGCAGGCCCAGGGTACCCTGATGTACCCAGGACTAAAGACCCCTGGATGTGCATTTGAATTAATGCCTTTGCATGGTTCTCGTGGTTTACACGGCCTCAGAAAAGCAGATTTTGAACACTCCATTTCTTCTTGTGTAAATGGCACAGCATGTCCACCCTGCCCAACTCACTGGGTTACTTGGCACAAGAAAACCATAAAAGTGCTTTGAGAAATATGAGGCCTATTGCAATGGAGGGTGGGATTGGGAGCCACATGGCTGAATGGGACTGGCATGGGCTTGGGGTACAGGTGGGGTAATCCAGTCCTCTGGTTTGCCTGGGACAGTCATTGTTCATACTAGTGACCATTCAACTCTCAAAACTGAAAAGGATGTGGCTAACTAAGCCCCAATCCTTGGAATCCTGGTCCAATCTCGCTACATCTTGGTTTCCTACTCTGAAATATGCAGGTCATATCCATGCATTTAGAGACAGATTGTGAATGTCAAAAGAAATTCCAACTGAGAGCTCTTTGTAAACTGGAAATAAAAATCACACAGTGGGTGTTGTCGTTATCATGAAGTCTAGGTGGTGTGAAACCAGGAAGCAGTATTTTGTGTGCCCTCTGGAATCCGGTTCTTTACCAAGGGCTGTCCCTTCCTTCTTTCGGATTCCTCCTTCCTCTGGCCCAAGAGACCACTTGCTTTCTTTCCCTGAGCCCCAGTTAGCTTTTCTGAAAAACAGAAGAATTGGAGTCTGAATTTCCAAGATGCCTCCCAGTGGTAACATTCTATGGTTTCATGATTCTAAAGAATGTTTGGCCTGCTGGTATTGGTTGGTTGTTTTCTTAAGAACAAAGAAAGCCAGACAACCTAAACATGAAATACAACCCCCGCAATGAATTACATGGGCTTTGAAAAAGGCATTAAGCAAGAATGATTATGTCTAATATTGGGCCTTCTGGCCTTCCCAGGGCCTGGGACCTAGCATCAGATGTCTGAACTTGATATACACCTGCAGGTAGAGTTACGGCTGTTAATCTGCCAAGCCCGTTGTTCAAGCTGTCTGAAAGCATTCGATAAATTTCTCTTAGAAGCCATGTGTTATATGATTCTTTGTTTTCCCAAACAATATTACTGATGTTTCATTTTAACTTACTTCAGCTCCTTGGCCTTGTGCAGAGGGCTTTTTGTTTGGATTTGCTTTGCTTTTGTAGAGTTTCCATGCACTCTCTGGTGATGTCTCCCGGCAGTTACATTAACATTGTATTATGTATTTGGGGGAACATCTTGGGTTTCTTTCTTGCATTGTATAACGTGATTATCGAAGGGACATCTGGCTAGAAGATTTACAGATGGGATATGAGGGTGCAGGCTTCTCAGAACTTTGGCTCCAGGTAAGAAATAACAGAAATGAGAAAGAGAGAGAGAGAGAGAGAGAGAGAGAGAGAGAGAGAGAGGAAGATTGACTGTTTAACTCTAATCCCAAGTTAATCAACTTTGGGCAGCATGCCAGTCTAGGCTGGCACCCAGGTGAGGGTGGGCTTATGACCCAGGCAGGTGGTCCCACTCCTGGCCATTCCTGAGCCCAGGCTCTGTCCTCCAGAGAGGACCAGTCACCCTGGGTTCCCAGAAGACCCACACAGGAGGCTGGCCAGGAATCCAGTGGTCAGATTGTCTTTGTTTTTCATCTGCGTCGCTGCCTAGCTCATGGCTGACCGATCGTAGCTACAAATCCCTACCAGTTCTCCCTGTTTGGGGCAGATGAAGTCTGCTTTGCAAAATACAACAGAACAGACAGACCTGCCCGGGCCTCCTTTCTCCATACGGCTTCTGCCTCGATTGGTATTTCTTTGACGCTCTATCCCATGGCCAGTCTGGACCCTCACATCACAAATGGAGCCCACACATTGAGCCCTCTCTGAATGTTGCGTGAGTTCATTCATTTGTTCTTTCATGCATCTGTTCACAGATGTCAACTGTGGTAACTCGGCTTCTTAAATTCTAGGCTGCATCAAACCCACTCTACTGGTCACAGGAAGTCCAATTCCTCTGAA
Source organism: Mandrillus leucophaeus (assembly GCF_000951045.1). NCBI lineage: Eukaryota > Metazoa > Chordata > Mammalia > Primates > Cercopithecidae > Mandrillus > Mandrillus leucophaeus. Next base: position 1,435,582 of record NW_012102721.1, on the reverse strand, counting down.
TTGTTGCTTTGGCTGAGTTGGTTCTGTTTAGGGACCATCTCATCACCTGCACACATGCACAATCTCCATTTCTTTCTGTGCCTACTGAGACATGGAATTCATTATAAATACACTCCATTATAAAACACTCACACACAAGGCACACAAAGCATTGTGTGTGTTTGTGCAGATTTGGCCAGTGGCTTGGGGACCTGGAGCATTTATGCTCCAGCAACACCAACAACTTTGGGAAACGTATTTCTGCGCTTAAAAGCATCCTTCACAGGCCATTTGCTGGGTTCCAGCCTCCCAACTCCCTTCACGGTTTTCAGCTCTCTGCCCCCTTGTCTCTCCTGCCTCTCTACTTTGCTCTTTTCCTTTCCTCAAATTCTGTTTTTGTTAGTTTGTTTTGTTTCATTTTTTGAGATGGGGTCTTTCTCTGTTTCCTAGGTTGGAATATGGTGGTGTGATCACGGCTCACTGCAGCCCTGAACTCCTGGGGCTCACATGATCCTCCCACCTCAGCCTCTCAAGTAGCTGGGACCACAGGTGCATACCACTGAGCCCAGCTAATTTTTGTATTTTTTGTATAAATGGGGTTTTGTCATGTTGCCCAGGCTGATCTTGAACTCCTGGACTCAAGTGATCCTCCCACCTAGACCTTTCAACATGTTGGAATTACAGGCATGAGCCACTGTGGCAGGCCCCTTTCTCAAATTCTTAAGATAATTCCTAATGCCACAATTCAGTGATTTCTTTTATATTGATCCATGTCCTCATATTCTTAATTTCCACCCCAAGCAGCTGTATTGAGATATTAAAGTCATAGATATTTATCTTGCTAATATTTGTGAAGCATCCACTCTTAGGAGAGGGAAGATGACCAGGCCCATCCTCTGTGCTCAAGGTGCTTTCCGTCTCAGATGACAGTGCTTAATCATGGGACTTATGTGCATCCGAGGTGTCAAGACAGGGATGGAACGGGGGCATCCAAAGTTTTAGTCAGAATGTCAGGGAAAGCTCTGTTAGAGGAAAGAGCCTTTCAGTAGACCTAACAGAGGTTGCAAACATAGAAACGGAGAGTGGGGAAGGGAGAGGGCCCCCACGTGGAGTTCACGGTCATCAGAGCCTCGGAGGCAATGCCATAGGTACCAGAAGGTGAGCGGATTCTGGGAATGCAAAGAATAGAGACATTTGCAGTTTCTGGTCTGGCATGTGAAGAGCTTGGACATCATCACTCCTATACACACAGTAAGAAAAGAGCCTGACCAAGTCCCAAAGCAGCAATTCTTAGATCTGTCAGGGAGTTGAGGTCACAGAGCAAACCGCTGACCCCAAAACTGGAGAGACAGACAGGTAAATGCAGAATATCACAACTTATGGGAGCAAAAGTCTCTGTGGGAAGCAGCACTGGGTTCCATTTACCCAGTGCAACGTATCTGGTTTTGAATAAAATATTACAAGGGGATCTAAAAGATATTTAAAAAAGGAGTTAGAAGAGACAGAGCAAGCATCAGAATCTGACTCAGATGTGGCAGAGAGGTTGGAATGATCAGATGGGGAGTTTCAAATAACCGTCATTACCGGGCTAAGGGCTCTAATGGACAAAGTGAAAGGGGTGGGAAGCCCTGAAGACAAGGCTGGGGCATAAAATGCAGGCTGGGGCCCTGCGGAGGGGCGCGAGTGCAGGTAGGGGGAAACACACCTGTTCCTGCCTCACGCCTCTCTGGGGAGGCTGTGCTCACCCTTCCCAGCAGGACAAACTCCTCTTCTCTGTCCTCACGTGCTGTTGGAGACTGGCTGGGTCTGGGCCCTTCTAAGCCACTGATCTCTCTCTGGGCTCCTCTCCCAGCAGCCCCAACACTCGGGTTAACAAGGACAACACCACCAACAACATGGCAAGGACCTACTGGGCTTGCCTTTGTGTAAGGGCAGGATTGAGCTGGAGTCCAGCTTCCTGGAGTTAAGGGCAGGAAAGGGGGCTTGGTGATCACAGCATGACAGAAGCAATGACTTTTTATTGTTTTAGCAGACAGATGTGAGAACACGTCATCCTTCCTTTTTCCTTCCTTCCTTCCTTCAATCACCTAGCATTTACCGACAGGCTATGCTGACGTAAGCTGCTCACTCTCTTAGCAGCCGTGATGAGCACTGCCCGTCAATGAAGGCAATATTAGGAAGATGGTGGCTGGGCCCATAAGGGGGTGTAGATGGGTGCTGTGGGGAGATTAGAGGGCTCAGTGGGAAGATAAGTCAGGTGGGCCTTGGGTAGGGCCACCAAGGGTGGACCTTGCAGGAAGGCCGGTTCTCTCTTCTTGGAGGGGATGCTGGTTTTGCCTTCCCAGACCTCTTGCCCTCCTTTCTGATGTCAGACCTTGCCTCCCCTGACCACGAGTGTAGGTGGCATAAGACAGCTGGCCATTGTTAGTGAAGTGGATTCAGGCACAGCAATACCACCAGACACAAGGCAAAGCAATCAGCAGCGATGCTTGCAATTTCTCCTCTCAGATTCTCTCTGATTCAACCTTCTGCTCTGACATTACAACACAGGATTTAATGGACCCCTAATCCTTGAAGTGGGAGCTTTTCAAATCCAGCCCACAAACACTTCTGCATGCCCACCACCCTGCATAAGGCGTGGGCTGGGTCCCTATGCACGAGGTTTTGGTCATCCACAAAAGAGTGACGGGGGCGCTTGACATCGCTATCATCTCCATTAGACATAAGAGTTCAGTTTCCATTAGAAGAAAGTTAGTCACAACAAACACGCCCTTGCAAAGGTGTAAGCCCAGACCCTGACACTCAGAATGTCCTCAAAGGGGGGATGAATGTCAGCACTGCGAGGTGGACCCATAGTGTGGGGCATCACAGGGTGGGGCTGGGTGGGGGCTTCAGGTAGAGAGACTACATGGTGAGCCCAGAAAGCAGCTTTGGGTTCAGTGTACACACGAGCCCACGTAGCAGGTGCAGGAGGCTTCGCTCCGTTTATGTGTAAAGTAAGGACACTCCTTGGGCAGGACAGAATCTTTGAGATTTAGCATTTCTGCATTTGTTTGCAAACAGGCCTGGGCTGATCTGGATGTTGCTTTACCTGATCCAGGAAAAGACGGTGGCAAAACTGTTGAGAGGAATGAATCAGAAATTGGCAGAATAGATGACACAAAAATCCAAGATCAAAGCTCTGATGCTGTCACCCTTTGGATGATCCTCCACGAGAGAGGCATGGAGGACGTTACTATGCATGATTTAAGAGATACATGGTTCTGAAATTGACACGGCCTCTTTTGTTCAAACAGAATGAACTTCTCAGGGCCATCGTCCATCACCAGCCCTAACTAGGAACTTCCAAGCTTGGGCACAGGGTCTGTTTGTTGAACGCTGTGTTCGGGCTTTGTTTTGCCACGCCTGTCTGCATGAATGGAGGTCAAGGCTGACCCCGTATGAAGCCTACGCTGTGAAGACATCCAGGAGAGCCTTACCTGGTCTCCCAGGAAGTGACAGGAGTTTAGAATGGAGGAGAAGGTGCTAGTGCGCTTCCTTTTTGGTTTTGAAAAAGGCGTGTGGGCTGGGCATTGGTCTAGAACCTGGTCCCGGGCTGCCCGGGGCTGCTGCTGTGGCCGTCTGACCTCCTATAAGCCGTAGGACTTTCCTAAACCTCAGTGCAATCATCGACCAAAGGGATAGTAACTGTGGCCCTAGCCTATGTCATTGGGTTTTTACCGGAATAGAATAATGCTGGGCTTACTATTTGGTTAGATGGTTGGGGATATTTTTGTCAACAGCTCAGCTTTACTTGTTTTCTCACTGGAGTGACCTCACGCTTGCGAATGGCTTTGGAGGTGGTATTCTCGGTAAACCGAACAGGAGCTGTAGGACTGAGCCGGTTGTATTTGCACTGTGTTGGCTCCTGGCTGCCTGCGGGGGTGGCTGTGTCTGGCTTCTGCGAGCCCTGCCCTCCTCTCCACCCAGCCTGAGGTCTGAGGCTGTTAAACCACAACAATTAGAGGGCTAGTTTTATGGGGAGGCTCAGATTGTTCACTCACTTCGCCTGGGTAATTACAGTGAAGTGGAAGCTGGCGGTCGGCTCTCGTAAGAGTTTGGATTTCCAGAATCAACCATGGGACTTTCTCCCTGCAGATGTGGACCTTCCTGGAGCCCAGAGGTCCCCCCAGACAACCCAGTACCTCTCGAATGTTCTCTGATCTGTATCTGACACCACCTCCACGTGACTTCACAATACTGGGCTTAACGATGTCATGGTCTGCCCAGGATTCGGAAGATATTTTGATAATCACAAAACACGAACTAGGGTGCTTAGAGTTATAGTCCTCAAAGTGGCCACATCCAAGCTAAAATGCTTTCAGGGATAATGAGAACCACCTCTCCTGATTCTCAGTCTTGCCGTCTCAGGGCAGGGGAGACATTGCCATCACGATTCACATGGGAAGATGTCTCAGGTGCTTTCATCCCTTCTCCCAGGGCAATGGTTTTCTGTAGAGGCCTTGATCAGGTAACAGGATATCCTGGTTATTTAATAAATTTCATGGAACTTCCCACCACACATTCCAAAGCAAACCAAAGCCACTGAAATACGAGAAATGATTGTATGCCATAGGAAAGGCGGCTGTCACGAAGTCAAGTCCCAGAGAGGCGATTTCTACCAAGAAGGTAGGAAGAGCACTGGGTTTCTTCTTCTCAGGGGGATGAACCCCCCTTACCCCTGCCCTGTCCCTGATACCTGGGCCGTGAATGAGGTGCAGTCATGGCGGGGGCTGAGTCGTAGGAAGGCAGAGAGCTGGGCGGCAGTGTAGGTTCTGACATTTCCCAAAAGGAGAGACTCGGGGATGCAATCTAGTTGGAAGAAATGATTAAGTTTACGTATCATGTTGGCAAATTCTTACTTAGCTTTGATAAAAGAAAATTTTCAGCTGAATTAAATTTAAAGGAGTTTAATTGAGCAATGAACGATTTGCAAATCGGGCAGCCCCCAGAGTCACAGCAGAGACTACCATGCAGCCACGTGGTAGAAGAAGATTTATAGACAAAGAAAGGGAAATGATACACAGAAATTGGAAGTGACGTACAGGACAGCTGGATTGGTTGCAGTATGGCGTTTGCCTTATTTGAACACAGCCTGAAGACTCAGCAGTGTATGAGTGGTTGAAGTACAGCCGCTGGGCTTGGCCAAGACTCAGCCTGTTACAGATACATTCTCCTAGGTTTTCAATCTTGCCTACGTATTAAGCTAGGTTGCAGTTCGTCCACAAGAACTCAAATATAGAAGTATGGAGTCCTGGCTGGGCGCAGTGGCTCATGCCTGTAATCACTTTGGGAGGCCAAGGTAGGTGGATCACCTGAGGTCAGGAGTTCGAGACCAGCTTGGCCAACTTGTGAAACCTCGTCTCTACTAAAAATACAAAAATTAGCTGGGCGTGGTGGTGTGTGCCTGTAATCCCAGCTACCTGGGAGGCTGAGGCAGTAGAATCACTGGAACCTGGGAGGCGGAGGCTGCAGTGAGCCGAGATTGTACCACTGGATTCCAGTCTGGGTAACAGAGCAAGACTCCATCTTAAAAAAAAAAAAAAAAAAAAGTACAGACTCCTTCTCAGGCTGTATTTAGTTCACTTTAACAGTTGTTTTGTTTCAGATTAAATAAATCAGTAAGATGCTTTAATCCACATTTTTGTAGGATTGAGAATATCAACTCTTTATCAAACAATGTTATTTTCATCACCTTAAGGGGTGGCTTTGAGACTGCTGATGGAAATGAAGGCAGGAACTAACATGTCCCCAAGCTTCCTTGGCTGGATAGCTGGAGGTAGCCTCCCACTTCGCTCCTGAAGCTGGCGAATGGCACACCTCAGACAGCTGCCCTTGTGTCTCTCAACCTGTCCCTTGGCAAGGACACGCTGTCAATCACAATCCCTTACTTCCTATGTTTTCTGACCTCCCTCCATACTCCATGAAAGGAGTCTGGATTTTTATCCAAGTTCTATCACTTGACAGCTGTGGGTGACCTTGAACAAGTCACTGATGCTCTCTCAGCCTCAGGTTCCTTGTTTATAAAATGGGAATCAGAACACTCCCTACCTCATAGGGTAATGATCAGATTAAATAAGACAATATTCGGAAAGCAGCTGCCACAGCGCCTGGCATATTTAAAATATTCTCACTATTGCTGTCGTCATCATCACAGCAGCAGTAGTAGTAGGTACTCGTATGTGTTTTTGCAGCAGAGGCTAGAGTCTCGGAGGGTCTTTAACATGCTCAGAGGTATTAAAGCATTGCCATCTTTGCTGGAGAAAAGGACTGATCTTAGCTGTGTTTTGTTATCTAGTTAAGTTCAAAAATGCCTACCTGAGATCTGGGGCGGGGGGGGGGGGGGGGTGGGCGGTGCACCCTTTTAAACTCTGAGAAATGCAAATTAATTATGACAGCAAAAAGACTACCATCCTAGTCAGAGTGAGCTAGGCTTATTGTGCTGTAACAAACAACCCTACAATCTTAGTGCCATAATATGCAACAGCTGATTTCTTGCTCGCTGCAAGCTCATCACAGGTCAGCAGTGGCGGAGTCTGCGCTCTACCCCGTGCAGGGACCCCGGCTCTGCTCTCCGGAAGTTTGCTGGTTGCCATGGGGGAGAAGAGTGAGACTGGGGAAAGGCTCAGGGGCGTTTCACTGCCTCAGCCTAGAGGCGCAGGTCAGTTCCGCTTGCATTTCATTGGCCAGTACTGGTCACATGGGCTGAGAATTCCAGGTTCCTATCGCTCCGGGAAGGAGCCTGAAACTGACCGGCTCTGAGCGCAGTTCATCCTTAGCACATCCGCAAAGGGCACGGCAAAGACTTTAGGCAGCGCCAGAGGCCATGTGGCCAGGGGTTTTGTTTAGAGTAGGAGCTGACAAACATTTTCTTAAGGGGCCAGAGGGTAAATATTTTAGGCTCTGAAGGCCATGTGGTCCCTGACACAACAACTCAGCTCTAGAAAGGAGCCTAGGCAATATGTAAACAACCGGACCTGGCTGAGTGCCAGTGAAACCTCATTTGCAGAAACCGGTGGGCCCTGCAGACCCTGGTTTACAGCAGCCCAGAGCATCCCTTAGAAAACCAAAATCGTATTTTTAATAAAAACATCATATTCCAAGTGATATCCCTCAATTTGCCAGATGAATACGGCTGCTGTGAGTAGATGAGGATAATGTGAGGGGTATTCAAATGACCACAGTTACCATCTCAGTGACAGATGTGAACCCAAAAGTATCGGGGACATGTCTCAGTCAATTTAGAAAGTTTTATTTTGCCAAGGTTAAGGACGTGCCCGTGACACAGCCTCAGGAGGTCCTGAGGACACGTGCCCAAGGTGGTCAGGCACAGCTTGCTTTCATACATTGTAGGGAGACATGAGACATCAATCAATATTTGCAAGACGTACATTGGTTCTGTCTGAAAGGGCGCCAACTCAAAGTTGGTGGCAGAGGCAGAGTGATTTCCAGGTCATAAGCACATGTAAACATTTTCCAATTGGCAATTGGTCGAAAGAGTTACTATCAATAGAAAGGAATGTCTGAGTTACGATGCAAGGTTGTGGAGACCAAGGTTTCATCATGCAGGGGAAGCCTCAAGGTAGCAGGCTTCAGAAACAAGATATTGTACATGTTTCTTATCAGACTTAAGGTCTGTGTTGATGTTGGGGTGATGAGGCATGTCTGACCCCCGCTTCCCGTGCTGTCCTAAACTAGATTTTCAGGTTAACTCTGGAAGGCCCTTGGCCAAGAGGTGGGGTCCATTCAGATAGCTGCGGGGCATTCGAATTTTATTTTTGGTTTATACAGACAATGATGACTAGCTTCTATTCTTGCCCCATAGATTCTTAAAGTACTTCCGTTATTCCAATGACTTTTTTTTTTTTTTTTTTAGAAAAAGAAGTAAACGATCTCACTGTTTTGGAACTCTGAGTTTCTAATTTGAAACAGCAGAACGGGATATTTAAGAGCAGAGGAGAAAAGTTAGCAACTGCTGAGTCTTCTTTAGCATAATTCATTTAACATATAACCCAGGTAGCCCTTATTTTCACATATTTTAAGTGTTCTAGAAACGCCTTTGGAAGCTTCTTCAAGGAGAAGCCAAACTTAGAAATTCCTTTTCTCTCTCTCTTCTTCCATAAATACCCCAAAGCGGCCACTGCACCAAGTGCTGTTCTAGGCGTGAGGATGTCAGAAGAGAGGTCCAGTGACAAGGTCGATGTTTCCATGGAAACATGGAGGTCACAATTCAGGCAATAAGTGCACAAACAAACAAGTAAATGCAGCACATTTAAATACCAGTGAGTGCAATAGAAAACAACTCAGTGAGAGGGAGGGTGGCGTAAGAGTGGATGGCGTCCATGAGGAAAGCAGCATCTGTTTCTAAATGTGAGGCTGCCAGTGTCCACCTGCAGAAAAGGCCGTCCTTCTGGCTAAGTTGAGCAGAACAGGATTTAATGCAGGGTATTAGGTGCTTTCAGAATCCCTCAGAAGGCTAGGCCTCCGCAGCAGCTCCCCAAATCACACCCCAGTGGGCTGCCGGGAACTGTGCTCACAGCTGCTGTCAGGAAAGTCAGGAACCACTAGCTGGGGTAGTAGCCACCAGCTCAAGAATGTGTGACAGGGCGGGGCACAGTGGTTCACACCTGTAATCCCAGCACTTTAGGAGGCTGAGACAGGCAGATCATGAGGTCAAGAGATTGAGACCATCCTGGCCAACATGGTGAAACCCTGTCTCTATTAAAAACAAAAATTAGCTGGGTGTGGTGGCACACGCCTGTAGTCCCTGCTACTTGGGAGGTTGAGGCAGGAGAATTACTTGAACCTGGGAGGCAGAGGTTGCAGTGAGCCGAGATTGCACCACTATACTCCAGCCTGGTGACAGAGCGAGACTGGCTCAAAAAAAAAAAAAAAAAAAATGTGTGATAGGCCAGGCACAGCAGCTCATGTCTGTAATCCCAGCACTTTGAGAGACCAAGGTGGGAGGATAGGAGGATCACTTGAGCCCAGGAGTTTGAGACCAGCCTGGTCAACATAGTGAGACTCCATCTCTCTCCACACACACACACACACACACACACACACACACACACACACACACGAACATGTTACAGGCTGGATCCAGGGGTCTGGGAGCAGTCTGCCCGTAACTATGGGAACTGCCTCATGACACTCACAAAATGAAGACTCTCGACACTGTTGTAGGAACCTGCAGTGCTGCCACAGCTGGGCCACCCAAGAGCAACAGCCAAGAAGCAGCAACAGAGCCGCCTGCTTCCACTGACCTCCACCATCCAAACCTCACGCAAGTACAGTGAGTTGGGGGGCCTACTCTTCTAGAGTCCTCGCAAGGGATCAGAAAATACAATGGTAGCTTTCCCAGCATATCAGCTCCCTAGAGCTGCCATAACAGACTCGGTGGCTTAAACAACAGACATTTGGCCTGGTGTGGTGGCTCACACCTGTAATCCCAGCACTATGGGAGGCCGAGGTGGGCGGATCATGAGGTCAAGAGATTGTGACTATCGTGGCCAGTGTGGTGAAACCCCGGCTCTACTAAATATACAAAAAAATTAGCTGCGTGTGGTGGCACATGCCTATAGTCCCAGCTACTCGGAGGCTGAGGCAGGAGAATCGCTTGAACCTGGGAAGCGGAGGTTGCAGTGAGTTGAGATCGCACCGCTGTACTCCAGCCTGGTGACAGAGTGAGACTGCATCTCAAACAACAACCACCACCACCACAACAACAACAAAACAGACATTTTTTGTCTCATCATTCTGGAGGGTGGAAGTACAGGATCAGAGTGTCAGCCGGGTTAGTTTTCCTGAGACTGTGAAGGAGAATCTCCTCCAGGCCTTTTCCCAGCTTCTGCTGGGCTGCCGGCCATCTATGGTGCTCCTTGGCTTGTAGACACATTGCTCTGATTCCTGCCTTTGTCTTCACAGGGTGTTCTCCCTGTGTTCGTGTCCATGTCTAAGTTTCCCTTTTTTATAAGCACACCAGCATGTTGAATTAAAGCCCACCCTAATGACCTCATCTCAACTAATTACATCTGCAGTGACCCCATGTCCAAATACGGTTTCATTCTAAGGTACTTGATGTTAGGACTTCGGCATGTGAAACCTGGGGAGACATGACATTCAGCTTCCTCAAGGCAGTCGGAAGTGGCCTTGGAGGAGGATAGAATGGCTGGTGATTAAAGTCAACACTCTCCACCCCAGGCCAGAAGGGTGGGGCCTGGAGGTGGATTCAGCAGAGGGAACCGCTGGGGCCAGAGGCCTAAAGAAGACCCAGTGTCATAAGAAGAACTGAAGAGAAAACTTTGGGCATAGGGAGGATGAACTAAGCAGATGAGGAGTGAGATGGGGTTGGAGAGGGAGCTAGGGCCATAGGATGCGGGCTGTGAGGCCACTTAAGCCTCGAATTTAACTGCATATGTGCTGGGAAGCCAGTGGGGGCTTCTGAGCTGGAACTGATGGGACTGGGTGTACCTTCTGGGGAGGTCACTGGCTGCTGCATGGGCCAGGGGCTACAGCGGGCCCAGCAGGAAATGGGAAGGTTGTTCAGGCAGCTGCTGTAGGTGTCCCCAGGAGAGACTATGGTGTCTTGGACCAGGGGGAGCAATAGGGCAGAGAGAGGGGGATGGATCTGGGGCATTTTGGTGACAGCTGTTTAGACTTGCAGTGGGTAAGCACACAGGCCCACGCAGATACGGTCATTGTTGAAGCTGGGCTGATGGCATCTGCAGACACCCTAGAGCTTTTTAGCTGACGTTTGAATACTGGGATGACACCTACAGTGCAGGTGGGCAGATTTCTGTCTGACTTCTAGTGACCATACTTCTCGAATCCCAGATCAGGGCTCACTCTTGTGAGATGTCTCAGCTTTGTGCTGGCCAATGCAGTGGGAGAGGAAGTAGACAGAGTAATATTCCCAAAGCTGCAAATGTGTCACCTGACACAGCAGAAGGAACTTTGCAGACGTGATTGTGTGAAGGATCTTGAGGCGGGTAGATGGTCTTGGGTGATCTGTGTGGGCCCAAGGTAATCACAGAGACTTTATAAGGGGAACTTGGGAGCATCCAAGTCAGAAAAGGTGATGTGACGATGGAAGGTGGAGAAAACTTGGGTTTTGCTGCTGCCTTTAAAGATGGACAAAGGGGCCATGAGCCAAGGAACGTGAGCAGCCTCTGGAAGCTGGAAAGGCAAAGGAACGATTCACCCTTAAAGCCTCCAGAAAGAACCAGCTCTGCCAACACCTTAATTTTAGCCCAGCGAGGCTGATTTTTGAGCTTCCAGCCTCCAGAGCTGTAGGATAGTACCTTTTTTTTTTTTTTTTTTTTTTTTTGAGATGGAGCCTTGCTCTGTTGCCCAGGCTGGAGTGCAGTGGTGCGATCTCAGCTCACTGCAACCTCCTCCTCCCAGGTTCAAGTGATTCTTCTGCCTCAGCCTCCTAAGTAGCTGGGACTACAGGCGCGTGTCACCACGCCTGGCTAATTTTTGTGTTTTTATTAGAGATGGGGTTTCACCATGTTGGCCAGGCTGGCCTCTAACTCCTGACTTCGTAATCTGCCCACGTTGGCCTCCCAAAGTTCTGGGATCACAGGCATGAGCCACCACGCCCAGCCATGTGTGGTTTTAAGCTGCTAACTTGTAGTGGTTTTCAGGAAACTAATACGGGTAGAGAAAAGGGAGGTAATAGAAGTCAATTCACCAAGAAACAGTAAAATGAATCGAGAGATTTTGCAGGGGCCCATGTGCTTCTTGCATGTGCCAGTCATCTCGGTCAGTGACAGGTGTCAGGGAGAATGGTGGGCAGGTTGGGTTGCGATCTCTGCCTGGAAGAACTTCATTGTGAGTTTCCCAGTGAGAGAGAGACAAAGAACTAAGCCAATCATGCACCACTGGATGATTTATTGTTTTTTTGTTTTTTCTCTCTAGACAAACAGAATATAATTATAGAAGCAGGCATGTGTTAGCCTAAGCTCTTGTTAATCACACCCAAGTTATATTTTCTTCAGCTTGCAAGCTCCATTGCCACTCCTCATTAGAAAGGAGTACATCTGAGTTGTACTTCTAGGCAGGTAGGCGCAAGGCCTTTATGTCTGAGGTACTGTGATCTGCCTTCCCTGCGTGATGGAGAGCTGGAAATGGAGCGAGAAGGGGAAAGGTGCAAGCCAATGGGAAAGTTCTTATTGTCACAACAGGAGGAAACATCAGCTTAGACCTGGCTCATTCTTTGGGATAGAATAACACTGGTAATAGTTGAGTTTAAATTTCAGTATAATTGAGTTTCAGCCTAGCTCTGCGTGGTTGGAAAAATGTAATGAAGTTGCAGTGTATAAACTGGTCCATTGAGTTTTACTTTAAAATCTTCTTTAAACATATTTAGCAATTTAAAAATATATTTGGAATATATCTGTGACCTGTCTGTGTACATTTCAGATTGAATGAAAAGGGTCACCCTTCCTGTCAAAGTTTCAAGATTCCTGGTAAACGCTGACATCCTCACTTTTTATTTCCCCTCCAGTTGATTTTTTTCTTGGATAAGCCATTCTCTAGTTGAGAAGGAAGACTTTGTTTTGTCTTCATGTGCAGAATCCCTTGGCCTTTGTTTGCCATTGAGTCGGGCTCTCCTCTCTGAGTGACGAGGCTGTGTCCCTCAGAAGTCCTTGGACCAGAGCCTCGGGCAAATCTGAGCCCACTTAGGCATCAGACAAATGCTGTGGGTTAGGTGTGATTATCAGCATGTAAAGCGCATACAACACTTACTGGTCTTCAGCCAAGGTATTTTGAGAGCCACTAATTTGTTTAATATCACTGGAGACTGTTTTAGAGCAAGCATTTCAACAGACTTGAATTTCCTTTGGAAAGAAAGTGGAGTAACACGGTTTTCTGGAGGGATTTATTGTTCTTGTTGAGATATTTGAAGACCCACGTCAGGCCTTATACTCTCCAGGAAGTTCTCCAGGAAGGTAGGACCCCACAATAAAGAGCTGTTGGTCCACAGTGAACCCTGAGCTGGGACTTTCTCCACAACTCACCACCTCACTCTCAGCCTCAAGTTACTCATTAAAGGTCTTCGCTGGCTGTCTGGTTGGGCCACATGCCTTGCTGGTCACTCACATGACATCCTCACTCTCCTATTGCAATTGGAGTGGCTTAAAACAACACCCATGGATCATCTCACAGTTCTACAGGAGAAACCCGGGTGCGGTGGGCTCAGGGTCTTGCATGTCTGGAATCAAGCTCTCAGAAGGGCTGTGTTCTCTTTTGGAGGCTGTATGCATTTCCCGTGCTGCTGTAACAAAGTGCCACAGCTGGGTGGCTTCAAACAAAGGACATTACTTCTCTCCCAGTTCTGGAGGCTGGAAGTCTGAAGCTAAGGTGTGGGCAGGGCCCTGCTCCCTCTAAAGAAGAGTCCCTTCCTTGCCTCTTCCAGCTTCTGGTGGCTCCAGGCATTGCTTGGTTTGTGGCTGCATCACTGCATTCTCGGCCTTCATATGGCCTTCCCTCTGTGTCTGTGTCTTCTCTGCTCTTATCAGGACGCTTGTCATTGACTTTAGGACCCATTGTGTAATCCAGGGTGATCTCATTTTGAGATCTCAAACTTAGTTACATCTGTCAACTCTCTTTTTCCAAATAAGGGTCCAAAGGTTAGGACAGGGATGGTCTTTTGGGGGCAACCATTCAACCCACTCCAGCTGCCTTGCTTGGGGGAGCTACTGTTAAAAACTGTGTACTCAAAGCCTCGCAGGGGTTTTACCAAGACATCTTATCATACTCATTTTAACATGAGTCATGCCTGAAATAACTGCAGTGTAGAAAAGCAGCATCTTGAGAAACATAACAAAGAATTATGTTCTGTTCAGTGGAAAACGGCTCAGGGCAGTGGTGCAAAACCCAGGTTAATCATCTCCGAGGTTAACTTAAGTAGCACCTCCTAGGATGTTTGCTTTGGAAGGGTTTGCACTTGAGGGTTGAGCTTAAATTGCTTCTTCATCTCTGATGATCACTCCATTGCTTGTTTAAAAGGCATCAGTACTCAGTCAAGCTAGCTGGAATGGGTTGAATTGTGGCCACCCCAAAAGATACACCCACAACCTAACCCTCGGACTCCGTTTGAAGTTTGGGAGTAGGAAGGAAACCTTTCTTCCATGTTGAGCTGTTGTAATTTCTAGTTTTACTCTGATAAGCTCTGTATAATAAGCCCCTGAAGACTCTGAGACTTACCGTCTACTCATTCCTAATCATGATCTGAAAACCAGACTGTCTTTAGAGAAAACAAGAGTTGGTTTATAACTTGTGCTTCTACACATTGTTCTCCCACCTGGGAGCAAGGGGGCTTGGCCAGCAGACAGGACTGGTGTGCGTACTCATGACGGGCATAGGAGAAGAGGCAGGTGGCAATCCACAGCTCCTGTATCAGTTTGAATCCTTCACCACGTGTCCCTTCCTGTTGGTAAACAGAGATAACAGCCTAATCCTGGGGCTGCTGCGAATGACACTGCCACAGCTCTGGGCACCTGCCAGCCAAGGACAGATGGCGACCACTGCCACCCACAGGCTGTCCCAGGGAGAATTTATGGTGAGACTCCTGGGGTCCGGGAACATCCATCTATGGGCTGATGTTGAGGGTATGCACCACCTGGAGGAATCGTAGAGTCTTTCTATCAGTAACATCCCCATTGACACCTAGCTAGATCCTGGCCTCTGCTCCCACTCCACCATGTCCGTCCCCTGCTCCACCATCCTACACCCCAACGATGTCAACATTCCTCTCCCTGCTCCCCCTTGGCCTCAAAGTATGTCTGGCAAAAAGCAAGTCCAGTCATGACTTTCCTCTGCACAGAGCAGTGACTGTCATCCCACTGAGAGGCAAAGTCAAGGTGCTCCTGGTGGCCGCCTGGCTTCAGTGTACCTGCCTCACCTCTCACCTGCTCGTCCTCATTTACTCCATGTCTGCAGCCACATGGCTCCGAGGCTCAGGCTGGCCCTACTTCCCCCTAGGCCCTTCCCACTCCCTGTGCCTGGAAGGACCATTTTCCCCCCAGGTAACCACAGAGCTCCCTCTGCACCTTCCGTCCCTGTTTGCTCTAAGATCACCTTTCCAACAAGGCAGCCCCTCCTCCTGCCCCTCCCCAACTGGCTTTACCCCATAACGCTTAGAGTTTCCTCATCAGTTTCCTCTCTGTCTCCACCTGTAGAGTGGAAACTCTAGGGAAGAAGGGATTTTTTGGGTTTTATTTTGTATTTGGCAGCTACTTCCCCAGTGCCTACAGTGGTGCCCTATGCTCCGTAAGCCTGGGGGAATTTTTGTTGAATGAATGAACGAGTGCAGGAAAGAATTAAAAGCAGCATTTGCTAAGTGTCCTGTCAACCCATCTGTTCCGAAATGGCTTTGTCATTTCTGTCTGAAATGAGTCACCTGCTTAGGGGCCTCACGATTCTTCTTTTCTCCTCGCCCACAGAATTTATTTTTTAATGATGAAAGGCTGGATCGTTTGAAATCACTGTGGGATGTGTGCTTTTCTAGCCCCAAGGGTGGTGCTGACCATGTAATTTTCCATGCACCAGTTTAAGAAGGCAGTAGATTTCCACCAAGAAAGAGGAAGGAGCTGGCGGCCAAGTCAGGAGTGGTATTTTACTGGGGAAAAACAGGGGCGGTTGATATACAAAGCAATCTGCAGGCTTGGTGCTGACACCATAGCCTTCCAGCGACCAGGTGCAGAAACTCAATATAGAAAGTTCCAAAACCGGAACGTTTATTACCTATTACCTGAGAAGTATGCACTTTCAATTTACCCTGCCCCAAAATGGATTTCTGGGAAAGCAGCCTTATCTCTAGTGTGGCTTGGTAGCAACAGCTCTGCTTAGTGTCATTATCTGGAGTGCAGCTGTCTACACTCACCTTTTAAAAAGGTGCTTATAACAAACAAGCAGTCTAATTTATTAAGCAAGCTGGCTTGGGCTGGGGAGGAAGGCAGGTGCTTTCATTCAGCTTGCTCACAGGGTATTGTTCTCACAGAGCTTCCCACTTGTTTGTTTTTTATTCCCTTCATTTCCTTGCTTAAGAGAGCTGTTTGCCCGGCACGCCGATTTACAGAACGGGGAGTGATCTGGATTTATCTGTGGGTTCACTGGCCTTCCACAGGGCTTATGGATGGTCTCAGTTTGAGCTGCATCACACGCTGCCCGATGAAATTGACGATATTCGGCCAAACACCAACTGCGTGTGGTTCAACCTAAGGGTAATTTACAGTGAAGGGCAAAGTTACAGATTTCAAAGCAAAAGACCCAAATTCACATCTGATCACCTGTTGACTGGCCACGTAACCTTGAGAATGTTCCTTGGTTTCTCTGATCATTCCTGGTCCTCATCTGTAAAACAGTTCAGTTAATAGCCAGCTAGGAAGCCATGATGGGAAGCACTTGCAGCTAGTTATATAAAGCACTCAGCACGGTGCCTGGCGCAAAGGAAGCTTTCAGTAAGTGGTAGCTGGTGCTTATTTGTGGCCGCGGCTGATTGAGACTGGAAGCTGCAGGGACTCCGGTGCGCGATGGTAGATGCTCCATGAATGCTGGCAAGAAGAGTGAGCATGGGGTGAGCTGAGAACTCAGAACTCTGCTTCTTAGATGCCTACTTTGTGTATAGTTTTGCCCTGTCCTAAAGCCCAACATGCACCCATGTTTTGCGTCATTGTTCCTGTTGTATATGTTACTTATCACTCGTCATGAGCTTGTTTATATCCATCCACAGTCAGGGGTTCTCCACCTCCCTCCTCTGCAAGCAAATCCATGTCTGGCTCTCCGGTGAAGAGGGTGGGGTGGGTGGTGGACCAGGAGGTCCTGAGGGGGTTGGCCTCACCTTGCCCTGGACATTCTGCAGCCTATGGCCTCCCCACAGCCACTTTGCCTTTTATCTCTGGTTTCCCCAGGCCTAGAACAGGATCTGGCTTTTGTAGGCAGAATCAAATACACAATTTGCAGGGCCCATACAAAAGGAAAATGCAGGACTCCTTGTTCAAAAATTAAGAATTTCAAGATGGCAGCCACTGAGCATTAAACCACAAGCAGGGCCTTCTGAGGGCGCCCCCTGTGGCACGACCTGCAGGTGCCTGTGATTCCAGCCCTGTTGATAGGCAAGAAATGTTTCTCGAGTTAAACTAAATAAAAGTTAATTCAATGCACACAGATGCCTGGGTGCTCCCAATGTATCCTGCTGTTTTGCAGCAGCATGAGTAAGTGTCAGGCTGAGGGACATGAGTCACTGATGTGACCTGAGCACTTGGCTCGCTGGGTGATGCTCAGCTCTGGCGTGGGTGTGATAGAGCCTCTAGAACATGCCTGTGCTTGGGCTCCATCCCAAGAGATTCTAATTTCAGTTGATTGGGTCCACAATACGAGGTGGTTTTTTCTGTCCTCAGCAACGATGACAGAATCATGGCAAACATGTTTTTCTTTTTAGTATTAATTTCCATTGTGGTAAAATACACATAACATAAAATGTTCCAACTTAACCATTTTTACAGAGAGTTCTATGATACTAGGTACATTCACATTGCTGTGCAACCATCCCCACTATCCATCTCCAGGCCTGTTTCTGTCTTGCAAAAGTGAAATTCTCTATGAATGAAACCCTAACTCCCCATTCCCTACAGCCCCTGGAAGGACACCATTCTACTTTCTGTCTATGGATTTCATTCCTCCAGGTGCCTCATGTAAGTTGAAATCATACAGCATTTGCCTTTTTGTGACTCGGCATTATGCCGTCAAGGACTATCCGTGGTGTGACCTGTGTCAGAAGCTCCTTCCTTTTTGAGGCTGAATAATATTGCATTGTATGTGGAGACCACATTTTGTTGATCTATTCACCTGTTTGCTTTCACCTTTTGACTATTTTGGGCGAACGTATCCTTTTTATAGTAGTGTGGTTTGATTGCCAGTCCCATTCACAGATAGGAGAGTCGAGGGTAAGAGAGTGTGAGTAGCTTGTCCGCACAAGCAGAGAAGTCTCCCGATTCTGAACTGTCTGCTTCCTGCCCCTCGCTCTCTCCACCTTTCCACACTTTCTTTACTTCTGCAGAAGGGTGCTTGTTTTTTGCATTGAGATAAGCAGCAACTATTTACCTAACGACTGGCTGAGTAGTTTTCCTCCCTTTCATACCCAATGGATCAGCTGCTGCTGGTAGAAAATTGGATACACACAGGTGTCCCCTTATTGGAGTCTTGTGTACGCAGCACCTGTGGGCAGCTGGTTGCTTCGGTGGCAGGGCTGGCTCAGCACGTGAAGAGGTTGCAGCCCCTTGTGCTTCTCCAGGGCCTGACACAAGACACATGGAGAGGACAGACACAGGGGAGGTCCCACAGCAAAATGCAGCCCCACAGCAGAACGGGTGGCTGTGAGGTCTGTAAAGCCATTAATTTCTACTAATTCCTTTCAAGTGTGGCGGGAAAAGCTGCGCTTTGAGATATCTATCCTGATCCCACCATTCCTAAGATGGGAAGTTGGTGTTCATGACTTACTGTCCCCAAGCCTTAGTTTCTTGATCTTCTCACCGTTAAACAGAGATTATAGTGCCTGCCTCGCTGGACTTTTGTGAATATTAAATCTGCAATGAGGGTTAAGCTCCCAGGATACAGCAATACCCACCATCAAGACACACATATGTCTCCTGCTCTTATCTTTCTATTCTCTCTTGGAAGCATAAGTTTTTAATTTATTTATGTTTGAGTGTGTACATTTTGAAGAAACTGACCTGTTTTGTGGCCAAAATAATGGAAATTTCTCTTTATTCAGTATGTGAAGAGGAGATTGGCTCTGTACAATCAACCTATTTATCTTTTTTATTTGATATGAAAGATGTAAGGACTTTAGTTTTTCCAAAAGTGTTGAGACTGAAAGACAATCTTTTTTCTAAACCTACAAATGTGAGAAAGTAGACAAAGAAAAGGCGGGGGTTCAGGTTTTCTAATGCGCCATTTAAAAAGAAATCTGACTCTTTTGGACTTTCTTGGATGTGCTGCTCCTTTGATGACTATGATGAGGACCTAATTGGGGAATGGAAATCTCTGGGATGAATTTAAAAAAAATGTGTGTGTTTTATTGACATATTTCTGAAGTCCTTAAAGTACTTTTGTAATAACAATCTCTATGAAAGATCAAGTTCTACAACAGGGTAAACTGAGTTTTAGGTAATCGAGCATGATCCTGTAATTGACGAGGTCATTGGTCTCTTTGGTATTGCCTTCACTGGTCATTTTCTTTTTTTCTTTTATCTTTTTTTTTGAGATGGAGTCTCGCTCTGTTGCACAGGCTGAAGTGCAATGGCACAATCTTGGCTCACTGCAACCTCGGCCTCCCAGGTTCAAGCGATTTTCCTGCCTCAGCCGCCTGAGTAGCTGGAATTACAGAACCTGCCACCACGCCTGGCTAATTTTTGTATTTTTAAGTAGAGACGGGGTTTCACCATGTTGGTCAGGCTGGTCTCAAACTCCTGACCTCAGGTGATCCGCCCACCGTGGCCTCCCAAAGTGCTGGGATTACAAGCGTGAGCCATCATGCCTGGCTTACTGGTTGTTTTCTGCTCAAAGGTGGGGAGAGGGATGTCCATTCCCCTCCTGGGCTATACTCTTGGGCCAGGACTCTGTCCACATATTTAGTGGCTCCAGCTGGGGCAAGGTGGTGTTGACAAGGCTTCTTGTGTCTTTGCATATTCATGGTGACTTCGCTGCTGTGAACATCACCAGCCAGGGGATCTAATGCGCCGTTTAGACCTTTTGGTGTTGTTGAATGACACTGTCATCATGTCAGCTGTGTAGCGACTGTGATATCACCAGTCATGTCAGCCAAAATGGATGCCAGACGAAGTCACCCATCTGGCTCTGCAGGCCTCTGCCCACGTGTTTAATCTGTCATAAAGATTTGCTAAACTCCTGTCCTCAAAGATCTTACCGTCAACTCGAGTCAGCAAGATACCTGTGAAACACACTGTGTGCCATGTGGGCTTATAATTAGATCATCATAAGGCTGGAAATGACAGGAGGAAGTGGAAGGCCTGTCAGTGGTCAGGGAACACCTTGTGGGGAAGGAGGACGGAGTGCTGAGATCTGAGGTGGGAAGATTTGGAAGGGAAAGGAAACCAGAGAGGGCTTTCCCAGCCAGGGAACTGGCATCTCCGTAAGTGGAGAGGTGGGGCCAAGCCCAGGCTCTCATAGAACGTTGGGGTTCAGTAGAAGCTGGAGCAGGTACTCGGTGACCTGGGGTCCAGCTTAGCCATGAGCTTGCTGAGTGAGCCTAGCCAAGTCACTGGATCTTTTGTGGCCTGGTCCTTCATCTATAACATTGGAGCATGGAGGTATATACCCAAAGGAACTGTAGACAGAAACTCAAGTGCTTACACACTAATGCTCAGAGACACAGTAATTCACAGTAGCCAGAAGGTGGTGGAAAGAACCCCAATGTCCATCAGTGGAGAGACGAATATCTCCCTACAATAGATTATTATTCAGCCATAAAAAGGAATACATCCTGATATGTGCTACAGTGTGGATGAACCTTGAAAACATGATGCTAAGTGAAAGAAGACAGATCTAAAAAGGCACATATTGTCTGATTCCACTGATACGAAATACTAGAATAGGTAAACCTGTACCCACAGAAAGCAAATTGGTGGTGTCCTGGGGTAAAGGGAGGAGGAAATGGGGATTGATTGCTTAATGGGTTTGGGGATTCTTGGGGGGTGATGAAAATGTTTTGCAACTGGTTAGAGGTGGTGGTCACACAATGTTGTGAATGTACTGAATCTTTTAAATGCTTAATTTTATGTTCACCTTGGTTTTTTAAAAATGGGGCATTGTATTAAATCCAAGCATTTCAGCTTTCCTCTATGGGTCCTGAGGAATTCTGGGGAGAGGCCCCTACAGGGCGGGAGAAAGGTTTTACCTACCCCGTCCTCTCTCTCCTTCGATGAGCACAGCTCTACTTTAAGTGTGTGATACCCTGGGAAGGCAGTAAGATTTCATGGGAAGAAAAACTTCCCAAGGACTTTCCTTTTTTTAAAAATGATGAAAGGTGAGCTCAGCTTTCTGGTGTCTTTGCTGGATGGGAAATTCTATCATTTCTTTGGGAATCGGCCAAGTGTCATTTTTCAGCATCACTTAGATCTCTTTGGGGTGTGGTCCTTCTAAAACAGCCTTCTATAACCTCGTGTGGCAGATGAAAATGGAAAGCACCCCTGGCTCTTGCCATTTTGTTTGTCTTTGGAGAGATTTTGGCCAGGGGAGTTTCTAGGCACGTGGGACTTAGGTTCCAATGGGAAGGCTGTGGACAGATGGGATGACTTCCCCTTTGCCTCCTCCCACCCTCAGCCTGCTGAATCAGAGTCTGCATTGTCACAAGATTTCCCAGGTGATGGTCACAGTGTTAAAGTTTGAAAAATGCTGGTAACTAGGCAAGTTCAAAGACCTGAAGGTCAACACCTGACTCCACTTCCTCATGGTAAAAAGAAGAAAAACAAAGACAACAACAACAAAAAAACATCTTGCAGAATCTAGCAGAATTTAGGAATAGATGCTGCCTTCAGCCCAGTCCTGAACACAGGGGAATCAATCACTCCATGAAAAATTGGGTGAATCTCACTCTAACATCTTTAGGGCTTCATAGGATCTCTAGGAGTTGCCCTGGATATAAGTTTCAACCCTGGGGAAAGTTCCCATTTCACTTTAGATTCAGAGTTGAAATCCAACTTTTGGGTCTAAAGATACTCAACTGGGTTTCTCTTAAACAAACATAATTAGGAAATTGAAAAATATACACACATGAACTTATACGTAGAGATATTTAACTAGTTGATGTTTCTGGATGGTCTTTAAAAGGCTCTTTACAGCTGTGTGTAGATAACACTCATGGGCAATGTGCTCTAACTGTCCCATAAACCAGGAAGGCAGGGCATGTTGCACAATACATCACTCCATCACTTGACTGTAGTAAAATGACTACTTCCTTAATGAATGTGTACCAGTTCTTTCATATGTTATTTGAGTAAATGATAAAAGTGGCAATTATGTTTTAATAGGATATGTTTCCAAATCTTTTTTTAAACCATTGCCAACATATACAATGAAAAGTCTGTATATTTACATGCTCCAAGGTGGAGTCTAGGTTATTTTATGGTAAACATATGGAAACTTGCTGTACCTAGGAAGTTTTTTCTCCTGCCAATGAAGTTTTTCATTAACCAAAGCTTTTGTTTTGGTTGATCCATTCCTGTTCTATGAATCAGAAATAATAGGCATGTTATGATAAAATATCCCCTCTTTAATGCAAACAGAAAGGCTAAAACACTGGGATGATATCTCTGAGACTGTTTGAGTGTTGTATTAGTATGTTCTCACATCTTTAATAAAGACGTACCCAAGACTGGGTAATTTATAAAGGAAAGAGGTTTAATTGACTCACAGTTCTGCAGGGCTGGAGAGGCCTCAGGAAACTTACAATCATGGCAGAAGGGGAAGCAAACGTGTCCTTCTTCACATGGCAGCAGCAAGGAGAAATGCCGAGCAAAGGGAGAAGAAGCCCCTTGTAAAGTCATCATATCTTATGAGAACAGCAGCATGGGGGTAACCACCCCCATGATTCAATTACCTCCCACTGGATCCCTCCCATGAGGGGGCTATGGGAACTACAAGTCAAGATGAGATTTGGGTGGGGACACAGCTAAACCATATCAAGTGTTTAAAAAGAAAGCCAAAGGTAAAAAGAAATGTTTCTGAGATCCTAAGCACATTCACCTTTCTGAATCATCCTGCATTTCTGGAACACAAATGAGCTAATTAAAAATTGCTGGTATTATTCAGATTACGATGAGACGTTTTTCCTTCCATTATCTCTAAGCTTTTGATCATTTGCACTTCTTGAGTTTTCTTTGCTGTAGCTTGAGTTGTTTCATATATAGCAAATTTTCATAATAAATACAAAACAATTATTCTCCAGCTTAAAATGTGAAACTAAGAAGAATTGCTTATAATCAGAAGTTTTCAATGGATACTGACAGTTAATAACACATGGTTCAAAATCAAAGGGCCATCTCATGTATCTGACACCTGTCACCTATGTTCTTTCAATCAATCAGTACTACTTTTTGAGCATGTATGCTATCAACCTTGAGTCAGATCTTACAAAGGTGTTGAAAATGCAAAGGTCATTGAGAGTTTCACCAATCTTACCATCTAAATGCTTTTTCTAAAGCAAAGGAAATGAGCCATACATTCCGTGTTGAATCAGTGGTGTGGATGAGGCCCTGCTCTATCGTTCAGAACAAGCACAGAGCACTGATGCTTGGGGGTGATGATGCCACGAAGCCCATCCTTCATGCTAAAGTCAATAAGGTATTTTTCCCCCCAGAAGCCAAATATATCTTGAGATTCCATTTTGAAATAAGGGCTGCTCTTGTTTCTGTTCTTCATGTTCATGCTGAGGAGATGCAAATACTGGATTAAAGGGCATCTCAATTAATAGAAATTAAATAAAATTAAGACCATTTTGGTCCATAGATACTAGGCCTTCATAGAGTCAACTAATACTATCTAGATATTTGTTGAAACGTTCAAGACTTACTCAGGTGCAAGTGACAAAAACTGAGCTCAGACTGGCTTAAGAAAAAGGGGAAGGCAGAAGGGAACGAGGGACTTTGGGTCCAGCTGGATCCAGAGTCTCAGATGACATCATCGAGATGACTGTCTCAGCTCTAGCTGCCTCTGCTTAACTTCAGTTTCACAGATTTTCTTCATATGGCTTCAAGATGGTCCCTAGTAGCTTCTGTGACTACTTAGTAGGACCTCCAGACCAAGTATGACCTCTTACCTTAAGGTCCGTTTCAGTTCCCCCGAAGAGCTCTGATTGGGCCAGCTGTGGGCCAATCACAGTGTGTGTGGGTGAGACTGGGGTGGGACAATTTCATAGGCTTGAGTGACTACCCACTCCTAGGGTGAGTGAAGTGGATCACATGGTCATGACAGCCAGTGGAGAGACCTGTGTAGAAGGGAGGGAGAGCAGTTTGGGAAGGAAAGGAGGCAGGACAGGTAACATGTCAGAATTGTATTATTGTTTGATGAAGAGGCAGTATTGCAGAGTAAATATCGAAAACTCAGCATAACCTGGGAGTAAAATGGTTGATATGGGCTTCTATCCTGGCTATACCACTTACTAGCGATATGACCTTCAGCAAGTTACTTAACTTGTGTGTCTCACTCTCCTTCCTCGAGGTGAAGGTAACAATAGTACCCCACCTCATTGGATTGCTTTGAGAATGAAATAAGCTACTTCATACAAAACCCTTGGATTAGTGCCTAGCATATGGAAATGTTACGTAGTTGAGTGGCTTCTGCCTGGTGTTGTTTAAGCCACATATTTTTGATATGAAACAGTCCCTTTAGTGGGGAAATAAGTATCCACGCATTGATTCATTCATTAATTCATCAAATATTTATTAAGTACCAGTGAAGGGTCAAGTACTTGCCTACCATTGGGGATGCAGCAGTGACCTCGACCCAGACCTGCCCTCAAGGAGCTCATAATTATAGAGGCAGAAGGTACTGAAGAAACGAGATTATAATGAAACGTGGGAAGTGCTGCGAGGGGTGTGTCACCTGTACCACCTGCGTCTCAGGGCAGCCATGACTCCAGTCCGAGGTCTCCAACTGAGCATGTCTCTAGTGGCACTCCCTCTTGTTATCTGCCTCTCTCTCCCCCAAGTTTCCCACCTTTTCTTTTGAGATCCTGTGCCCCTTCATCAACAAACACCACCCCTACAGAGAGAGGAGGTTCCAGCCCTGCCTTCTTTCTTTGTGTCTTATGAAAATGGGTGCTTCACCTGGAGATGGAGACGTAGCTGGTTCCGGGTTTGTGGCAGTGAGTCTCAGTGGGGGAGGGTGTGTGTATAATTTTACCCCCCAGGGGAAATTTGGCACCTTCTGGAGACAGTTTTGGTTGTCACACTGAGGGGTGCTCCTGGCATCTTTTAGGTAGAGGACAGGGATGCTGCTCAGCCTCCTACAGTGCCCAAGACAGCTCCCTCAACAAAGACCTGTGCAGTCCCAAATGCCGTGGACACTCTTCAGGGTAGAGGGCTTGCAGAGGGGGCTTGTGGAGGGGAGGGACTGGAGATGAAGCTCCGTAGGTCTTGCATTGTGGAAAATGGAGAAGACAGACTTTTGCTCGAGCCTGGCTATAGGCACCCAATGTGTCCGTGTAGAGGGGACATGCCTGTCGTGGCCTCTCCAGAAGTGTGGGGAGATGCAGGGAGGCGACACCAGCACCAACCCCCCTTGGCCAGGCTCTCCTGTGGCTCTCCCCTTCCTACTGAGTTGCCAGCACTTATGAAACCATCATTACAGGTATTTTTGTTTTCCAGAAACAGAACTACCACTTTTCTGCACCCTAATGTGAGAGGCAGAATTTGCTATATTTCCCCCAGATCTTCCATAGAGTGGAATTTTTGGCTGAGCACATGACTGCCTAGAAGCAATCACTGTGTTTCCCTGCTTCCCCTGAAACTGGGTGAAGACACGTGGCTGGTTCTGTCCAATGAGGTGACAGCAACAAACCCTACTGTAGATGCGGATGTGGATGTGGTGGCTGGGTGACATCTTGGACCATGAGACAAGGACCTCACCTTAGAGGTGGCCAAGTGGCAGAATGAAGAAGCCAGGTCCCGCAGGTTCAGTGAAGAGGAGCTGGATCATTTCTGCCACACTTTGCAGGGAAAAGGAAACCCAGTCCCGTGGTGTTTAAGCCACTGTGATTTGGTGTCTATGATACTTGCAGCCAACCTGATCCTAACTGGTAAAATAGGTAAATTCATTCTTGGACTTTCAGACTTTTACCTTTTAAAAGTTTTGGGGGCTAAAGTAGAGGGCTACCTGAATAGTGACTGGAGACTGGTGGCCCTCCTGGCAGGCTGCCTCCGAGAGCATGTCCCATGGTGCAGACACCTAGGAAGGAGAGGGATCATGTGTTGTGTACGCGCTTCCACATAGTCCCCAAGATGTATGCGCTTCCACATAGTCCCCAAGATGTATGCACTTCCACATAGTCCCCAAGATGTATGTGCTTTCACATATGCCTCTGGTGCTCCTGCCCTACAGGAGTGCTTGGTGCACCCTACTAGACCTCTGCCTTATCCCAGTGCCCCTTCCTTCTCTTTTCCTTCTGAGGTCATGCTTCCCTACCCCTGGGGACAGGGCTGCCCTGATATCTTGCGGTCCCAGCAGATCCTCCCCACAGAGAAGAAATGGTCTCAGAGGGCGAGGACTCTGGAAAGGAAAATCTCTTGAATCACTCCCGAGAACATTACTGGTCTGTATTGTGTATCTCTCATGTGCAGGGAGCTGCCTGAGAACACTGCAGGGGTGTCGCACTGATGCCCAGAACCCCTCAATAAAAACGGAAAGCAGAACATCATGATAAACCTGACTCATAGGTGACGGGGGGCGGGTGTTCTAAGTGTAAGTGACAAGAAGTTAGAGGCACAGAAAAAGCAAAACAAGGGAGGAACAATGTCAGGGATCTCATGGCACTCCTGCCTAGGTGCCTCCCAGCACTTCATAAGCAGGGTTCTTTTCTGACCTGCTAACTCATCCGAGGGGGTGTGCATTTCCATCGTGGTCCCGGCAGGCTCACGCCCTGGCCTCCTTTCCTGGAGGGTGGCTGAGCTGGGGCAGAGGATGCAGAGGAGCACAGAGCCAGTGCTGGGCCATCTGTGCTCCTTCTCAGGGTGTCTGGTTTTCTCACCGTTCTGGGAGGAGAAGAGAGACAAGGAAGAGCGCTTTGTTTTCGAATCTACAGAGGCCTTCAGCATTCTCTGATTCCCAGCACTCTTCCTATCTGTAGCCTTTTCTACCCACGCTCTGCCTCTTCCCTTCCACTGGTGGGCCCCACTGGACAGAGCAGGCTTGGGAGGTGCTGTGTCCCTGGTCTGCTCCTGGGACACTCCTGGCCAGGTACTGCCTCTTCCTGGTGCACCTGTCCTACAGGAGTGCTTGGTTCACCCTACTAGACCCCTGCCTTATCCCAGCTCCCCTTCTTTCTCATTTCCTTCTGAGGTCATTCTTCCCTACCCCTGGGACAGGGATGTCCTGATACCTTGTCCCAGCACATCCTCCCCACAGAGAAGAAGAAATGGTCTCAGAGGGTGAGGACTGTTCTGCAGACATAGTCGGCAGATGGAAGAGCTGGGACTTAAACCCAAGTTCCAAGGTGTGTGCTCCCTTCTCTCTCTTCTCTCTCTCTGCACCACAATTCTCTTGTCCATAAACATTCGAGTAACATAGAAATATAGAAAGTTTAGACAAATATAGGATGGTCAAACTTGAAGATGGTTTAATTATTTTTAATGGAGAATAGAGGTTTCTGTAATGACAGTATCATCAAATGCTATGATTAAGTGCTGAATCATAGTTGTTTAAAATACATTTCTTTATCGAGCCAATTAGCAATGCTAAAATGACCCCAGTGTCCTACTTGAATGACCAAGAGGTTCCAGACGCAAAGTTCCAGAGCAGGAGAATTAGACTGATGTACTCAATAAATTATTCTTTAAGAGGAAAATCCATTTTCCAAAATGTATACCTAAGAAGTGAGACATGAAAATCAGCCTGAATGATGAAATGTTTTTTCACATTGTTGGAAAAATGCAAGTCTCAGGAGTTGGCTTCAACGCTGCAGCCAGCGTTTCCGCAGGGCTGAGGACTGGGCTGGCGGACGGGGCTGCCCACAGGCCTCAGTGGTGACAGTGCCAGAGCTGCGCGCACTCTGCCTGGGCTGAGTGGATGCATTACCTTGCTCTCTAGAAATAATGGGAATTACCCACTTAATCCTTGGCACACAGCACGGATGATATATCAATTAATGAGTAATTAGGAAGATTTTTCCAGAACATTAGGTTCTGGGAGAAAGTCTCATTTGAGAAAGAGGTTTGCATGTCTTCTCTTTTCTTCCTGTGGTTTTCAGCTCAGCGGGCATCCAGCGGGTCTGGGTTTGTTTACAATGACTCCAGGGCTGTTCCATTCACTGATTTGGTTCAAGCAGCGTATGTAAATCATGCTGCGCTGACCCTGCTCATCCCAGAGCCTGTGTAAATAAAATGGGGGCCTTGCCCTCCCGCTGTGAGACAGACTTGCATGGGATTCCTTCAGTGCAGAATTCTGGAATGCTGATGAACATCAGCTAAGCCAGGGAAGGAAAGGGAGCCCACAGCAGGAAGGGAGAGAAATGGCTCTGCCTCAGTTTCTTTCTTTTTTCCTTTTCTTTCTTTCTTTCTTTTTTTTTTTTTTGAGACGGAGTCTGACTCTGTCGCCCAGACTGGAGTGCAGTGGTGCAATCTTGGTTCACTGCAACCTCCGCCTCCCAGGTTCAAGCGATTCTCCTGCCTCAGCCTCCTGCGTAGCTGGGATTACAGGTGTGTGCCACCACGCACGGCTAATTTTTGTATTTTAGTAGAGATGGGGTTTCACCATGTTGGTCAGGCTGGTCTTGAACTTCTAACCTCAGGTGATCCGCCTGCCTCGGCCTCCCAAAGTACTAGGATTACAGACCTGAGCCATCACACCAGGCCCCCTACCTCGGTTTCTTTGCTCCACTTCCTGTAGCAGGGACAATGGGATCCCACCATGTTCCGCAGAAGATTCTTCGCTGGGAAGACAAGAGGTGGGTGGAGGAGGATGGAGGAGCCCAGAGGGCCCTGCCCAGCAGTGAGGCACCCCTAGAGGGGAAGCAGAAGAGGAAAAGTTGAAAGTGGTTCCAGGTTTCCGACACCGGCAAAGAAAGTGATAGAGACGGGTAACCGCTGAGTGGCCAGTTCCTGGTGGGCCGGCACTCACTGTGGCCTAGAGCACGCCCTGGTCCAGGTCTGCTCCAAACCCATCCACAGAGTACCGTGATGTGCAGGCTGTGGTCTGGGTACCAGGATGCAGTCGTGACAGACAAATCCCCGCTCTCACAGAGTTGATGACGTAGGAGGTGACGTTTCTGCCGAGGCACTGCCAGCGTTTTGGGCTGGATCATGCTTTGTGGCAGGGCCCTCCTGTGCACTGTAGGATGTGAAGCAGCGTCCCTGGCCTCCACTCACCAGATGCCAGGGGCCTCCTCCAATTGTGACAATCAAAAATGACCCCAGGTACTGCCCACTGTCCCCCTGGGGAAGTGAGGAGTGATGTCACCACCAATTGAGAATCTGTTTAGTAGAAAGGCCAGGTGATAAATAATATGTCAGTGAATAGACACATGCTGGATGACAAGGAGAAGTAAAGCAGGGGAGGGTGGAGAGGGCACTGATGGGGTGACAGTGGGTCTCACTGAGAGGTGATACGGGAATAGAGTCCTGAGGAGGGGAGAAGAGGAGTAGTGCAAAGCCAGGGGCCCATCTGCTGGATAAGTGGGCGGGAGGAGACCTCTGGGAGGAGGCGGAGACACGGGCAGGCTGCGAGGGCCTTTGCAGAGGGTGTGGAAGTGGGACCCCAAGTGCACTGGGGTCACAGTGGGCCGAGGCAGATGGCTCCCTCCCACCACTGTCCTCTGACACAGGCCTGTGGGCCCAAAGGCCCGCTCGGCTCAGCTGGTTTCTCTGCTGTGGCTCTCACAGACCGCAGTCCTGGAGTTGACCAGCTGGGCTTTCATCAGGAAGCTCCGGGAAATCCACTTCTAAACCATTCCAGGCCATTGGCAGCCTCCGGTTCCCTGTGGCTGCATGGCTGAGGCCCTGTTTCCTTCCCGGCTGTCAGAGCTGGGAGCCATCCTGAGCTCCTGAGGCCTCTCTGGTCCTTGCATGTGGCCCCTGCACCGCAGAGCCACAAGGACCCAGGGAATCCTTCTCAGGCTTGGAGTGTCTCCCACCTTCCTTTTGCCTCCAGCCTGAGGAATTTCTCTGCTTTTAAGGCCTCATGAGATCAGATTGGGCCCACCCAGTGAATCCCGGACGATCGCCCTTTCAAAAAGGAGATGAAGAGATTGCCTTCATCAATTGGCAGAGTCTTTTTTGCTGTGTAGCAAAGCGCATTCATGGGTTCCGGGGATTAGGACGTGGACATCTTTGGGGACTATTCTGCCTACCAAAGTCTGAAACAAAAGACGTGGTGTTATTTTTCTGAGCATGATGCTTTTATTTAACTTATTTATTTTTAGTTTTAATTTTTATTAGAGACAGAGTCTTGCTCTGTTGCTCAGGCTGGAGTGCAAGAGCATAATCACAGCTCACTGCAGCCTCCATCTACCAGGTTCGAGCGATCCTCCCACCTCAGCCTTTCAGGTGGCCTGGGACCACAGATGTGTACCACCACACCCACCTAGTTTTTTTGTAGAGAAAGGGCGTCATTATGTTGCCGAGGCTGGTCTCAAACTTTTGGGCTCTAGTAATCCTCCCACCTCGGCCTCCCAGAGTGCTGGGATGAGTGGCCTGAGCCACCACACCACGCCAGCATGATGCTTTTATACAGGGAACCCTGTGTTGAGCTTGACAAGGGCAGATCCTTTGCATTGACCTTCATTGATGCCACACATGGGCACGGTGAGGCGGGTGTTGACAGCAGTAAATCCTGACTGAGCACACATGCTACATGCAAGGCATGGGAATGACGGTCCCCACACAGTTCTTGGAGATGGGGACCACTTTTAGCCTGAGTTTTTTAATGCGGGAAGCCAGACTCACAAAGACAAGCCTCTCTCATCCGAGAGTGGGAGACCCGGGGCTCAGTGCACGCCCGCCTGTGCTCTAAACCAAGATGTTCTGTGAGATTCTTCTCTCCCACAGCAGCCCCCGCGCGTTTCATTCATGCTCACCTAAAAGGAAACAAGAGGAACCACCAGCTTGTGCTCCTCTAGTGGGAATGTGCTTTAAGGGGAGCCCTGGGAGAGGTGTGGGCTGAGTAGGGAGAAATGAAACAGAGGTGACAAGAGCCCACTCTGGGCGCTTAGGGAAATACGGCATGTCATGTGCAAGATGAAATGGAATGAGTGTTTCCTAGCAACCAGACTGCTAAGGGGCAGGTGTATGTAGGTGGGGGGAAGCTGTGTGTGGAAGGTTGTGCTGGGTTCTCAGTGCTTAGAGGACTAAGAGCACACTATCTTGTCAGTCCTGTGTCAACGAGACTCTCACAGGTAGCTCATGAGACGTGCACCTAGTTAGGGTAGAGAAGTGCCTTCAAAGGGCATTGATGTAAATATCCTCCCAACCCCCCTGGAGCACAGCAGATAGTCAATGTGCAGACAGCGTTGTCTCTAGCTTCCATGTCTACGAAGTTTTATCTGATTCTATTTATACAAAGTTCTAGAAAACGGAAGTCAGATCTCCCATGTTGCTTCGGGCCAGGAGTGGGAACGATTGCAAAGGAACGTAGAAAACTTTTTGGGGTAACGGGACAATTCTATATTGTTGTGATGGTCATGTATGTTTACCTTTGTCAAAGCTCGGGCTGTGCAAATAAAAATGGATGCATTTTATTGTGTGTTAGTTCATAGCAGGAATGATTTTTTAGAAAGGAATGCCACAGGCTTTGCTTGGGAGAAGGAAGCATTGCAGGATTGAGTTGAATTCAGATCTTGCTGAGCCAGGGCCAAGTCACTTGGACTCCACATTCCTGCTTTTCCATCATCAGAATGAAGTGGTGGCTTAGACCCAATTCCAAAGGGCTGTGCAGACGGGCTCACTGGTCAATATGTGGCTCTCAGAACTAACCACCGAGTGGGCGAGAATGCTGAGCGGCAGCCTTGCTTGCAAATGAAGGACTGGTCGGGGCAGGTGGCTGTTAAGTAGCCACCCAAGTCGAGATGGCTGATTAGATGCTGCTCCCGTACTTTCATCTGATGTTGATTTGGGATCTGCACAACAGCTGTCCTTTGAAGGATGAAAAATAAGCAAAGTTAGGAAAGTGTGAGTTTCCTCTTTGCCTCGCATTAATGGACGGGTGATGAGGCACACAGAGGGTGTCCTGAGGAGCCCAGGGCAGGATCTCACTGATCTCCTTGAACTCTTGGATGCCTGCTTCCCCACCTGGACAATTGCCCTGGCAAGTTAGAGGTGATAGGGTTCATGCCTGTATTAGTCCGTTTTCATGCTGCTGATAAAGACATACCAAAGACTGGGCAATATACATAAGAAAGAGGTTTAATGGACTTACAGTTCCATGTGGCTGGGGAGGCCTCACAATCATGGAAGGCAAGGAGGAGAAAGTTATGTCTTACATGGAGGGCAGCAGGCAAAGAGAGAGAAGCAAAAGTGGAAACCCCTTATAGAACCATCGGATCTTGTGAGACATATTCACTACCATGAGAACAGTCATGAGAACAGTATGGGGGAAACTGCCCCCATCATTCAATTATCTCCCACCATGTGGGAATTATGGGAGCTCCAAGATGAGATTTGGGTGGGGACACAGAGCTAAACCATATCAGTGCCCTCATTCAGACCACTTAGGCTTGAATCCTACCATTAGCTGTTGAAGACTAGGGGGAGCCAGAAGTAGGAAGGCCAGTGTGACAAGCCTCCCAAAATACCCACAGTGGGTGGACTTAGGGGCTGAATGCTGGCTCTACCAATTACTTGCTGTAGGAACTTCTCACAAGTTTCTGTACCCTCTGTTCTTCAGTTCTTCATCTGAAAATCTACAACAATAATAGTACCTACCTCTTGGTATTGTTATAAGGGTGTATTAGTCCATTCTCACACTGCTATAAAATACCTGAGACTGGGTAATTTATAAAGGAAAAAGGTTTAATTGACTCACAGTTTTGCGTGGCTGGGAAGGCCTCAGGAAACTTACAATCATTGCGTAAGGCAAAGAGGCATGTCTTACATGGCGGCAGGCAAGAGAGAGAGAATGCGTGTACAGGAGGAACTGTCAAACACTTATAAAATCATCAGATCTTGTGAGAACTCACTGTCATGAGAACAGCATGACTGGGGAAAGCCACCCCCATGATCCAATCACCTTCCACCAGGTCCCACCCTCAACATGTGGGGATTATGGGGATTACAATTCGAGATGAGCTTTGGGTGGGGACACAGACCGAAACCATATCAAAGGGTTATATACGATAATGTTTTGAAGCACTTAGAGCAGTGCCTGGCACATGGGAAGAACTATCTGCACATTTGTCAAATAAACAAATGATGGAACGAATTAATGGATGCAAAACTCTTGGCACTGGTTCTGGACCTTTGTGTGTGTCCGTTTATGTTAAAGAGTGGTATTCCTGCTTCAGTGTCTACTTTGGTAGAATGAATTGAAACAGGCCTAGATTTTAAATAACAAGCATAAGGGCTTCTGTGCTCTGTAATGAGCCTTGTCTTATCTCTCTCATGCCTTGGGTCTTTTTATTATTATTTATTTATTTATTTATTTATTTTGAGACGGAGTCTCCCTCTTGTTGCCCAGGCTGGAGTGCAATGGTGCGATCTTGGCTCACTGACTGCAACCTCCACCTCCCAGGAAAAATTATTCTCTTGCCTCAACCTCCTGAGTAGCTGGGATTACAGGCAGGCACCACTATGCCCAGCTAATTTTGTATTTTTAGTGGAGACAGGGTTTCTCCATGTTGGCCAGGCTGGTCTTGAACTCCCAACCTCAGGTGATCTGCCCCCCTCAGCCTCCCAAAGTGCTGGGATCATGGGTATGAGTCACTGCGCCTGGCCTTTAATTTTTAAAATATACTTTTTCCCACTAGAAACTCCAGGCCAGCTTCCCAAGTTCTCACTTCCGCATGTCATATCGGCATCACTTTTGAGGACTTCAATAGAAAACAAATAGAGACAAATAAATGTTGAAATTCTCAATTTTCATGGCAAACAAATGATCCATACCTACAGGTAGATATAGATACCTGTATATCTATATCTTCTATGATTATCTTCAGAATATTATATCTATCTGATTGATTGATATAGATACATATCCTTTTTATTGAAAGGCCAATGACTAACACCTATGAATGGCAAAAATACCAGTAATAATGGACCGTATTAATAATACTAGATTTTTTCTTTCTGGAGCCATTTATGCCCCCGGACCTCTTTGGCAGTCTGTGAAACCTTTGGGCCACTTTTCAGAATCAGATTTTTGAATGCACAAAATAAAACACACAGGTTACAAAGGAAACCACTTATATGAATGTTAAGATGCCATTATAAAACAATGAATGAGGTAGCAACACATGTGCTATTAATATACCATAACCAGATCTCTAACAGGCCTCAGAGGTGAGACTAATAACATGGGAATTTTGAAGCAGTGATGGGCATAAGGGTTGGACAGGCATAATATGGTATCCAATGATTTTTGCTGATGTCAAAGTCACAAGGATGCTAACATACTACTGTGGTTGTTGCCTAGGTACCTATTGAAAGGAAATGCTACATTTCAGTTAAAGGCTAGTGAAAATAAAAATGTGATTTTTACCCTTTCAGTTCCTGGATCCAGGTTCAGAGGCCCCTGCCTGTGTCATTAGGGCCCTTTTCATTCCCTCCCCCTTCCCTTCTTTCCTTTCTCCTTCCTGCCTGCTTCTGGAGTGAAAACCAGGAAGGCACGCCTGTCTCCCCAGCACCAGAGCCCCTTAATCTAAAAGATCCACAATCGATTCTCCCTGGCCATGCCTAATAATGCATTGATTTTTGCAGTGATCTGAATATTTATATCCCCATAAAATTCATATGCTGAAATCCACACCCCCAGGGTGATGGTATTAGGAGTTGGAGCCTTTTGGAGATGACTAGGTGGTGAGGGGAGAACCCTCACCACTGGGATTAGTGATCCCATGAAAGAGACCCCAGAGAAACCCCTCACCCCTTCCCATGTGAAGTTAGGGTGAGCAGAGGCCATTGGAGAGAAAGCCGCCCTCACCAGAACTGACTCGGCCAGCACCTTAATCTCAGACTTCCAGCCTCGAGAACTGCAGAAAATACATTTCTGTTGTTCGTAAGCCACCTACTTGATGGTATTTTGTGATAGCAGCCTGAACAGGCTAAGGCATTTTCATCTCAAAGACATTATAATTTCCATGAAGTTAATGTGTCTCCGCAGATGAAGGAAGCTAATGCCTTGCAAAGGAGGTGGCTTGCGGCTGTTGCCTTAGAATCTCATCAAGTGTTACTTGGATATAAATTTCCTGTGGCCCAAATTGTGAGAAATGGCCAGTGTGGGTTCACAAACTGCCTCTGAGAGTGGCACATGTAGCCCCAAGGGTTTACAAAGGCTTGTTCCCAGCAGCAATGATGAAGACCCCCACACCAAAGCCAAGTTAATTAAAGTGCTTGATTTAATCATCTGTGGTGTTGCTGAGGGAGATGAAGGTGATGCTGAATGCAGGAGCCTGGGTAAGGCAGGAAGTGGAGAGTCATGTTACCATGGCAACAGTGTCCCTGGCCTGCAGTGTGAATGAAACTCTTGCTCTGAAGACCTCCATGGTTTAAAATGCCATCTATGTGAATATGACATCTGTTTGTTGCAACAAATCTAAATAGAACCTACTGGGGGGGGACAGAGACCCAGAGACCCAGAGGGAGACACTGACACAGAGAGAGTGATAGAGAGATGGAGAGAGACAAAGACACAGAGACAGAGACAGAAAGAGGAGGGGAGAGGGATGGAGACAGACAAAGTCACAGAGATAGATGGAGGGGGAAGAAGGGAGGAGGGAGAGAGAGAGAGGAGAAAAACAGAGAGACGGTTGACAGATTAGGAGAGGTGCTGCTGGTGCTGCTAGGAAAAGGCATGTTTCTCTTTGGACAGACGTGCTGCCAGTGCTGGCAGTAGGCTGACTCTGTGTCTCTCTCCCCCTGCACTGAGCCTGGCACCAGATTTGGCAGAACCAGACAGAGCACAAGCTGCTTCCAGCCCACACTACCCAAGGCTGGCCTCCTCTTTCATCGCAGGGCTGCTATGTACAGTCGCACAGGCTGTGCCCTGCACCAAGCACCCAGAAGAGGACACAAGAGCCTGCCTGTGCTCCTTGAAGTATCCCTGAGCCCTGATGAGCACCTGTGTCTACCTAGAGAGAGGGGAGCCTCTGCTCACATGAACCAGGCAACAGGGCGACTGCAGGGGCCCGTTCCCTCCCACAGTCTTTATTTTGCAATAAGGGGGGTGGGAGGCTCTTCCAAATGTATTTACATGCAGCAGTGACCTCCTATCCTTACCTCCTTACCTTTGATGAAGACAGTAAAGACCAACTCCCTGGCAGACAGATAGAAATGCACGGCGATTGGAAGAGAGTCTTGGCACCTGTGTAGACTTGAGGCGTGTCCTTGATGTTCTTGTCTTGGGGTTGGTGTAAGAAGCCTGTGGTTTTTTCACGGGAGAGGAATGTCAGCTCTGCCATCATGAGCTGACTGCGCGGACAGGAGTCTCTACCCCACAGAGCCTCAGTGCACTCATCGGTACAATGGGGTGGCTTGGAGTCACCAATTCACAGCAAAGGTTGTTGTGAGGATTCAGAGATACATCATGTGAAGAGTGTGTGTGTGTGTGTGTGTGTGTGTGTGTACGCGCGTGTGTGTGTGTGTGCAGAGCCCTGACACCCCAGGCCAGGTCACTTTGACCACACACAGCTGTGCATGAGACTGCCATGGGTGCACTCATGGGACTGGCTTCGGCCTGAGCCTTGGCACCATCAGAGTGGGTGCTACAAGGTGCTGTCCAGAGGTGAGCAAACCTGGATTTGCTGAACTTGCTGCTGCCTCAGGCTGACCTGACCCTGCTCCCAGGAACAGGTGTTTGCCCTTTCCTTCCTCCTGCGGGTGTCTGGTCTCCCTCTTGCACAGGCAGTGCCAGCCTGATGGTGGAAGCACAGATCTGACACTCTGACTGGCAGGACCTCTGATGCCACATGTGCCTTGGGAACTCGTGTCCACGTGGGAGAGTCAGGCTGACATGGGTTCAGGGCCTGCTCTGCCAGCCATGTGACCAGAGTTAAATTCACCTGCCTTGAGTCCCTGCTTCCTCATCTGTGAAATATAGAACAAAACAACCTTGATACCAGGTCGAGGTGAGACAGAGAAACTATGTGGGGGGTGGAAGTTCCTCCCACAGCTTCTAAGAAATGATCATTCCATGTTAATATGTTGGTTGCATGTCAATCTATGTGACGGGTTATGGCTGTGCAGTGGGGAGGAGCTTGTCCTTCTCTGAGGCTCGGTTTCCTCTGTGGTCTGTGGTCGAAGGGCTGGAGGGGTCTTGGACACTGCGAGCCCTAACAGAGTTGAAAACATGAATCCCCGAAAGTGGCAGGCACCATGATAGCCTTTTAGAAAAGTATGAAAAAACTAAAACTAAAGAGAGTGTTTTTAGGAATAACTACCCAGGATAAAACTACAGTGTTAAAAAAAAAAAAAAAAAA
>NW_012102721.1:1395658-1397729 GCF_000951045.1 Mandrillus leucophaeus | reverse complement strand
ACATAGAGACAGAGAGACAGGGGGAGGAGAGAGAGAGACAGAGACAGAGAGAGAAACATAGAGACAGAGAGACAGGGGGAGGAGAGAGAGAGATAGAGACAGAGAGACAGAGAGACAGGGGGAGGAGAGAGATTGAGAGACAGCGTTTGGAGCTGTTTCTTTCCAAGCAGTCTTTCAGGAGCGGCCTGCATCTCACCTGTGGTTCCATGCAAAGGAGCGCTGTCCCCGTACACAACTGTTGAGATGTATGTAAACAAACGTCCGCGCGTGCTAAGCAGAGTTTGGAGGACGGGTCCTGGAGACTGTGCATTTTAATTGGGTAGTAAGAGAACATAAGTAGTGGCTCAAATGTTTCAGCAAGGTTTCAAAAGAAATACGATTTACAAAAATATCATAAATTGGTGGCTCTGTGGTCCAAAGCTGCTTAGTTTTTCAGAGGAGTGAACTCCATTTATTTAGTAAAAGGAACAGAAAGGAATATTCCGGCGCATGAGGCAGGTGCTTGCCTGGAGCTTTGCTGGGTGCTTTTCAGGGGGTGCCTCACTTCAACCTCGCAGCAAACTCCACGAAAGCTTAGACCTCATTGTGTACAGTGGTCAAGAGTGCAGGGGCCCGACAGTGAGTGCTATGGAGGGCATGAAGTTCGGGGAGACCTCCCACTGTGGGGGCACCGTCAAATGGTAGGCACTTAGGAAGACCAGCATGGCAGTTTCATGTAAAATGAAACACACACCACTCCTATGACCCAGCAATTCCACTCATAGAAGGGTTTGCCCAAAAGAAATGAAAACATGTGTGCACCAAAAGACCTGCCCAAGAGGGTTTACAGCAGGTTGATGCCTCGTAGCCAAAAACTGGATCGCAAGAGTTAGTTCACAGGCAAACGATAGCAATCTGTGGAATAGTCAAACCATGGATAGGAGAAAAGGAGCAATGTACTATTTTATTTATATGATATTCAAGGACAGGCAGCACTGATGGATGGTGATGGGAATCAGGACAGTGGCTGTCTCGGGACAGGGACTGGATCCACTAGAAAGGGGCAGGTGGCAGTTTTCTTGGGGGAATGATCTGTGCTATATCTTGATTCAGGTGGCGCTACGCAGGTGCTTAAATTTGTCAAATCGTATTGTGAATTTCACTTAATGAAACTTTGCCTTATTAAGAATGTTTTAAATGGTAAAATCTTTATTAATAAATACAGGTTCTGAAGACAGACGGCCTGGTTTTAAGTCCTTTCTCCTCCATCTGTAGGAGTTTGCTGTGGCTGTCCTAGCAAATGACCACAAACCTGATGCCTTCAAACAACACAGCTTCATTCTGTTATGGGGCTGGAGGGCGGAAATTTGAAGTTAGAGTTGCTGGGTTAAAGGCAAGGCATTGGCAGGGCTGTCCCGCTCTGGAGGGTCTAGCGGAGAATCTGTTCTTGTCTTTTCTGGCCCAGGGTGGCTGCCAGCATTCCCTGGCCCATGGCCCCTCCCTCCATCTTTAAAGCAACAGCGTAGCATCCTGCTCCTTGGTAACAGCCCTTCTGCTGCTGTAGCATATCTTCCTCTGAGTTCTTCTTTAAGGCCTCTTGTCATTGCATTTAGGACATACCAGGACAATCTCTTCATCTGAAAAATCCTTAAACCCAGCCTGGTGCGATGGCTCACGCCTGTAATCCCAGCCCTTTGGGAGGCCGAGATGGGTGGTTCACCTGAGGTCAGGAGTTCAAGCCCAGCCTGGCCAACATAGTGAAACCCCATCTCTACTAAAAATATAAAAATTAGCCAGGTATGATGGTGGGCACCTGTAATCCCCACTACTCGGGAGGCTGAGGTGGCAGAATCGCTTGAACCCGGGAGGCAGAGGCTGCAGTGAGCTGAGACCATGCCACTGCACTCTGGCCTGGGCGAGAGCATGAGACTCTGTCTCAAAAAAAAAAAAAAAAAAAAAAAAGTCCTTAAACCCATCATTTCTGAAAAGCCTCCAGCCATAAAAGAGACTTCTGGCCCTGGGATAGTCACATTTAACCTTAATCATCTCTTCAATGGCCCCGTCTCCAAATACAGTCACAGTCTGAGCTACT
>NW_012102721.1:1379824-1395608 GCF_000951045.1 Mandrillus leucophaeus | reverse complement strand
ACTGATGGATGGTGATGGGAATCAGGACAGTGGCTGTCTCGGGACAGGGACTGGATCCACTAGAAAGGGGCAGGTGGCAGTTTTCTTGGGGGAATGATCTGTGCTATATCTTGATTCAGGTGGCGGTACGCAGGTGCTTAAATTTGTCAAATCGTATTGTGAATTTCACTTAATGAAACTTTGCCTTATTAAGAATGTTTTAAATGGTAAAATCTTTATTAATAAGTACAGGTTCTGAAGACAGACGGCCTGGTTTTAAGTCCTTTCTCCTCCATCTGTAGGAGTTTGCTGTGGCTGTCCTAGCAAATGACCACAAACCTGATGCCTTCAAACAACACAGCTTCATTCTGTTATGGGGCTGGAGGGCGGAAATTTGAAGTTAGAGTTGCTGGGTTAAAGGCAAGGCATTGGCAGGGCTGTCCCGCTCTGGAGGGTCTAGCGGAGAATCTGTTCTTGTCTTTTCTGGCCCAGGGTGGCTGCCAGCATTCCCTGGCCCATGGCCCCTCCCTCCATCTTTAAAGCAACAGCGTAGCATCCTGCTCCTTGGTAACAGCCCTTCTGCTGCTGTAGCATATCTTCCTCTGAGTTCTTCTTTAAGGCCTCTTGTCATTGCATTTAGGACATACCAGGACAATCTCTTCATCTGAAAAATCCTTAAACCCAGCCTGGTGCGATGGCTCACGCCTGTAATCCCAGCCCTTTGGGAGGCCGAGATGGGTGGTTCACCTGAGGTCAGGAGTTCAAGCCCAGCCTGGCCAACATAGTGAAACCCCATCTCTACTAAAAATATAAAAATTAGCCAGGTATGATGGTGGGCACCTGTAATCCCCACTACTCGGGAGGCTGAGGTGGCAGAATCGCTTGAACCCGGGAGGCAGAGGCTGCAGTGAGCTGAGACCATGCCACTGCACTCTGGCCTGGGCGAGAGCATGAGACTCTGTCTCAAAAAAAAAAAAAAAAAAAAAAAAGTCCTTAAACCCATCATTTCTGAAAAGCCTCCAGCCATAAAAGAGACTTCTGGCCCTGGGATAGTCACATTTAACCTTAATCATCTCTTCAATGGCCCCGTCTCCAAATACAGTCACAGTCTGAGCTACTGGGGGATAGGGCTTCAGGAGATGAGTTTTGTTTTTGTTTTTTTGAGACAGAGCCTCACTCTGTCACCCAGACTGGAGTGTAGTGGTGCAATCTCGGCTCACCGCAACCTCCGCCACCCGGATTCAAGTTATTCTCCTGCCTTAGTCTCCTGAGTAGCTAGGATTACAGGCCCGCGCCACTACCACCTGGCTAATTTTTGTATTTTTAGTAGAGATGGGATTTCAACATGTTGGCCAGGCTGGTTTTGAACTTCTAACCTCAGATGATCCACCCGCCTCGGCCTCCCAAAGTGCTGGGATTATAGGCATGAGTTTTGAGGAGAACACAGTCCAACTCATAACACAATCTGTAGCAAGACAAACCCAGAAGGGAAGGACAAGGTAAACAGGGAAAGGTGGGAAAAGAAATGGCGGCTCCTGAGGGTGTGTCTGCTCATGTGAACACAAGCTCAGGGACGTTCCCTCCACATGAATTAACCGTGAATAGAGGGAAGTAGGGAAATGGAGTCTGGGCACAGGAAGGATGGAGGATGTGAGTGACAGCACTTAGGTCACTGCCTGGCAGAGGCAGCTAACAAAGGGGAGGTCATGAAAGCCGTGTGTGTGGGTGGAGGGGGGCTGAGGAAGGAGGGCCGGGCCCTGCATCTTCTGGTCTTTTCCATCCATCATTAGAGGGTGTAGACACCAGGACTTGGCTCATACCTGATACCATCCCACGTTTACACGAAGTGGTGGGTCTCAAACTGTGGAGTCTGGATTGACCTCTCACCATTGCCTGGAAACGTGTTAGCAATGCAGAATCCCAGGCCCTACCCAGACCCATGGAATCAAACTGTGGGGCGAGGAACAACGGGTGTTGCACCAAGCCCGTCAGGTGATTCTGATGCCCCTGAAAGTTTGAGAACTGCTGCTGTAATTATGTTGAACTGAACTTAAACCGAGTGGCCCTGCACAGACTCTGGATATAGAAGGCGGCTGCTGTAACACCAGGTCGTGGGGGGAATTTTCATGTTATCTTTGGAACAAGGATACTCTGCTTGGATCCCAGCCCAGACGCCCTGCACCTATAGGATGGGGACCTTGGCCCTGACCTTATGATGGTGAGAACCAGACATTCTATGGGACACTCACAGCAGACAGTCAGGCATGACTAGAGACCTAACAGCATCTTCTTTCCTTCCTCCTTGGGCCCTGCCCCTTGTAGGCAACGTGTATGGCATTATTTTGCTTTTGTTTTGCATTCTTCAACATGGTCCATCCTACTTTAAGAGAACTGGGAGGAAGGGAAGGTTGGGGAGGACATAGCTCATTTCCCAGGACCCCTTTTGGAACTAGTCAAATTCCCAGAGGGCCTTAGTGGTTCTTACTTGGATTTCCAGTCCAAATCGGGCTTAGGCTGAAACCTCAGAAGCAGACAGAAACAGCAGAAGAGATGTATTAAGAATAGAGATAACACCAGGCACGGTGGCTCACGCCTGTAATCCCAGCACTTTGGGAGGGTGAGGTGGGCGTATCACTTGAGGTCAGGAGTTTGAGACCAGCCTGGCCAACATGGTGAAACCCATGTCTACTAAAAAAACACAAAAAATTAGCGAGGCATGGTGGCGTGTGCCTGTAATTCCAGCTACTTGGGAGGCTAAGGCAGGAGAATCGCTTGAACCCGGGAGGCAGAATTTGCAGTGAGTTGAGATCATGCCTCTGTACTCCAGCCTGGGTGACAGTGAGACTGTCTCAGGAAAAAAAAAAAAAAAAAAAAAAAAAAAAAATAGAGATAGGCACTTACTTTGAGTTAAAGTGACCTAAAGGGGCATTTTAGGGTGGAACTCAGTGTGTGAGTTTCCCGGAGCTGCCATAACAATCACAAACCTGGTGGCTTCAAACAACAGAAATGGGGCTGAGCACAGTGGCTCATGCCTGTAATCCCAGCACTTTGGGAGGCCAAGGCGGGTGGATCACTTGAGCTCAGGAGTTTGAGACCAGCCTGGCCAACATAGAGAAACCCCATCTCAACAGAAAATACAAAAATTAGTTGGGTGTGGTGGCGGTGATTGCCTGTAATCCCAGCTTCTCAGGAGATTGAGGTGGGAGGATTGCTTGAGCCCAGGAGGTCCAGGCTGCAGTAAGCTGTGATCACACCACTGTATTTCAGCTTGGGTGACAGAGCGAGACCCTGTCTCCAAAAAGAAAAGAAAAAAACAAACCAAAAAGAAAACAGAAATGTATTCTCTCACAGTCATGGAGACCAGAAGTCTGCATCAGCTGGTTCTTTCTTGGGGACTTGGGGAAGAACCCTTCTTGCCTCTTCCTGGTTTCTGGTGGTTGCCAAGGATCCTTGGGGTTCCGGGGCTTGCAGCAAATGCCTCCCATCCCCATGACATCCTCCCCGTGTGTCTTTATATCATCTTACCTCTGTGCTTTTGTCCACATTTCCCCCTTAGGAAGACACAGCCTTTGGATTTAAGGCACACCCTACTCTGGCATGACCCCATCTTCTTATATCTACAAAGACCCTCTTTCCAAATAAAGTCACATTCCCAGGTACCAGGGATTGGGACTGTAACATATCTTTTCAGGGGACACAATTCAAGCCACCACACTCAGCATTTATGTAGCAGTGCCAGGAATGATGGCGGCTCTTTGAGCAGGCTCTGCTCTGCAGCGGCAGGTGGGTGGGCAGCGGGATCTGCCCAGTGGTGAGTTTCTTAGAAAGCATTTGTTCCTCCGAGGAGGGGGACTTCACTCTGGAGAAACTGGCTGGACTCTCAAACCCTTGAGAGGTAATGGTAGCTTCTCAGGACTTGCAAAATACAGAAAATTAGGAAATATCTTAGGTTGTTTGAACCAACTATTGCCTATTTAACTTCACAGAATGGAATAAAGAAAAAGGAGAAGCAGAAGTTAGATCTTAATGACTTTTTTTTTTTTTTTTTTTTTTGCTTGAAGGCAATTTAATTAGAGATGGGTGGGAGCAATAATGAGAGTGGTCTGAAAATAAATGTGGTAACTGTCCCCTGCATCTGGATGGAATGTACTGAAAGGAAGTCATATATGTTTAATGATGTGTTTGTTAGTATTCGAGTTCCTTGTGACTAGCTGGGGGCCATTCCTTTAAAAGCATGCTTTTAGGGGGAAAAATCTGCTCTTGGAGGAAGAAAATGAATGAATCCAAACCTCCACAAACACTTT
This sequence comes from Mandrillus leucophaeus, assembly GCF_000951045.1. NCBI lineage: Eukaryota > Metazoa > Chordata > Mammalia > Primates > Cercopithecidae > Mandrillus > Mandrillus leucophaeus. The sequence goes on along the minus strand of NW_012102721.1, from coordinate 1,391,325 downwards.
GTATATTGCACTCTGCTGCACTTTGGCTAAAGTGATGGTGAAGCGGGTGACCTCACTTCCCCCAAGCAATATCTTGCACAACTTCAGAAGGAGGAGTGGGGTCAGTCTGGGGGATATTGCTGCATCTGGAGTTTTCTGAGTTTCTGGCTGCTTGAACATTGCTTGTCTGTTTCCTTTAATAGAGTGGGTTACTGCTGTCTCAAGGCAAAGGCTCTATCCCCAATACCCCCCTTGCCATTTTGACTTTTAACTGTTTAATCCAAAGCTATCTTCAAAAATATAAATAGTCTTGGGAAAATATCAGGGCAGGCCTTGCAGGCATGGCCCAGGAGAGCATCTACAACAACCCAGTTTCTTGGGGTGCCTCCTGATCCACAGGTTGCCAAGTTGAGTTGCATTCTGTGATTTAACTGCTCTATCTACCCCTGACAAGTCATGCTCTCCAGGCAGGCTGTCAGTCAGCAAAGTGTCCTGGCAGAAGAACTCTGTCTTAAGGCATCAGGTAGCCTGAACAATGCCCCCTCTCTTCCCCCCAAAAAAGCCTGTGTCCAAATCCCTGTGAATATGTTACTCTACACAGCTGATGTGATTCAATAAGGTCTCTTGTGATGGGAAATTGTACTAGATTATCTGAGTGGGCCCTGAAGCATAGCAGAATAATATGCCTCTCCAATATAAGCCATGTTGGCAACAAGATTATTTTAAGCTGAAGGCAATTAAGAAGTAGATATAAGAAAAGCTCCCTGCCTTCCCCCTGTTTGTCTAAAAGCAGAACCTAAATCTGTAAAGGTATCCCCCTCCTTTCTCTACCAGGAAGGGCAGATGTTAATCACCAGAGACAACTCTAGACCCTTATCAGCCTGTGACGGCACTAGGGGAATCAACAAACCTTATTAAATAGCCCTTATCTACCATTAGTTTTTCCATATATTTGTCTTCCCACAATGTGTCCTCCCCTTGAAACTCAAAGTCCTTTTTTCTTGTCTTGTCACTTCTCTACAAAATTTATTGTTCTTTTGTTAAAATTCTATGTACACCCAAGTTCTATCCACCCTTCTGAGTTACTCATCCCTGAGTGCTCTCATGCACAGTTAAGATGCACACATTAGTAAACTTCTGTCTGCTTTTCTCTTGTTAATCTGTCCTTCATCAGTGCCTTAGTCCATTTTCTGCTGCTATAACAGAATGCCACAGGCAAGATAATTTATTTCAAAAAAGAGAGATTGATTTAGCTCACAGTTCTGGAGGCTGGGAAGTCCAAGTGCTTGGCACTTGCATCTGGCCAGAGTGGGCCCATGACAGAAGGCAGAAGTGAGCATGTGAGACAGGCAGAGGAAATCAGGCTGAACTCATTCTTTTCATCAGGATCCCACTTCTGCAATAACTAACCCACTCCCACAATAATGACATTAATCTATTAATCACCTCTTCAAGGCCCCACCTCCTGATACATTATATTACATTACATTGGCAATTAAGTTTCAACATGAGTTTTGGAAAGAGACATTCAAACCATTAGCAATTACTTTCATTTACAGGGCAATAGCTGGAGAAGCTAGGAGGGTGAGAGTAGACATTTTTTCCTCCTTTATGGCCCCCAAATTTTGTGTTTTTAAAGCCACTAAGTCTATGGTAATTTATTACAGCAGCTGCAAGGAAACTAACACAAAGGATATTGGAAACTAGATAATGACTGATCAATCCACCCTGTCACCCTCTTGGGAAGCATGAGGAAAAGACTAACCAAGAATTGGCAAGGGCAGAGCAGCAGGCTGCAAGAGGAAGCCAGACGTGGGAGCCATGTGGCCACAGACCTGTGACTAGCAGAAGCCATATGTCACAGGAACAGAGAAAAGAGCCACCATCTTCGAGGAGCAATGAAGATGGTGCCCCTGGCCCACCGCATTGGTTCCTCCCTACATGCTCACACCTCTGTGCAGCATGGCTGGCAGCTGGCGGGAAAGGTTCCACCCATCAGACATCCCAGTCAAACACTTAGGCCCAAGTGTGAGTGAGCTTCAGACTCTCCTCAGTGGACACGGCTGCTGGTGCCAGAGGGGACTGGGACTGTGTTGTACAACTTTTCCATCCTTATCACCCCCCAGAAAGAAAGACTGATCAATTTAAACTTAATTTAATTTCCTCACAACAAAGGAAATTCAATACTAAAGAGTCAGACTGTGCTGTAGAGGATGAAGAGTTAAAGGGCCACAAACCATTACGACGTCTAAGATTTGTTGACCCCTTAAGAACCAGTTTTCTGCCCTTTGGAAACAGCATCACCCCCATTAAGGATGTGGGGAGCAGGGAAGGTGAGGCCGCCAGTGAAGACCTAAGTACACACAGCAGGTGTTGGTTGCAGACAGCCATCTGGGCTGGCCCATGGCCTGCTGCAGTAGAATCTTTTCTGTTCACATGAAAACATGACTGTGTTGGGAGGTCCAGTTTTTTCTCCACCTCAAATGTATACAAGTGTAGCTGCTACAATTAAATCAAAATCATTTCTATAACAGCTGATGATATTCGGGCCTCATCAGACTTTTCTCTTATTCTTTGGACTCTGCCATTTTTGATGTGGGAAATTATTTCCTTTTGGACTTTCCATCATCTCATAAATGTCCCCCCCACCCTCTCTCTCTTTCTCCCTACCCTACCCCCTAACTGAAGTGGGAGGAAGAGGGGTCTTTGTCACTTCTCTTCACCCTCCCAATCTGCAAAGTACTTGAATTAACCGTGAACTAGTGACTTAGAATCTTAAAGTGTCGAAGCTTCTCTGGCTGGACTCTCTCTGTTTATCGAAAAGCCTATTTTTCCTGGAAGCTTCAGAGGGCAGGTAAAAAGAGGGGGGAACAAGTTCAGAAGTAAAAACCCACAATGCCAGGAAGTCCTTACAGCTTTAAGCTTCACATTTAATCACTTCCCACAAGGAGGAGCAGGCTGGGTGTGCTCCAGCCTCCGGAAGCTCCAGCAGCCCCAGAGATGAGGGTGGTCTGCTCCCCACACTCCCTGCCCCAGCCCATCCTGGACCTTCTCCTGACACACAGCAAACCACACTTAGCTGTCCATGATGAATCGGAGCCTCTGCCAGACAGCCGGCCAAGCCGACGCTAACCCACCCCACAGCCTGAAATAGAAACTCGCTTGTTTTCCAGTGTGTGACAAAGAGGGAAGGTATTTAATTTTGAAAAGAGCTGAGCCAGCTTTATTGTGGGTCATTTTTTTCTGGAGCAAAATCCTCTCTAGTTTTCTCCCCGGCTCATCTTCCTTCTGATCTATGGATTGGCATTTTGGATGGGATGGTTTTCTGGTGTGGGGCGCTGTCACCGGTGCTGCAGGATGTTAGCAGCACCCCTGCCCCTACCTGCCAGATGCCAGCAGCACCCCTGCCCCATTCGTGCCAACCAAAAATGCCTCCAGAAATTGCCAGTGTCCCCTGGGGGAAACAGCAGCCTGCTGTTGAGAAGAACTGGTCTAATTAAACAGCAGAGGAAACAGATGAGTTAGGAAGAATGGGCTGGTGTCCTGGCTCTGCCTCCCCTGCTGGGAATACAGCAGGCTGAGATGTGTGCCTGACGTCTTATGATGCTGGATGTGAATGGAGGGACTGCCAAAGAAGGCAGGAGCCTCTTCAGTGGTGTGCAAGGAGGGCAGTGGTGCATGGTAGATTTTATTTATTTAATTTTACTCTTTTGTGACAGACAGGCACTCTACTTTGCCCAGGCTGGCCTTGAACTCCTGGCCTTGAGCCATCCTTCCATCTTAGCCTCCTAAGTAGCTGGCATTACAGGCACATGCCAACACTCCTGGCTTCTTCACTGGGTTTTGAATCAGATAAGTTTTTCCATCGGTTCCCTGAGTGGTTTAGAAGCCCACGCTTGGGGCTGCAGATGAGACCAGAGAGTGTCCTCAGAAGACAGTTGGGACCATCTTCATGCCTCCCCCGTGATGCCCTGTGTTCACACGGAGCATCCCTCCTTCCTTCCCCTGCAGCTGCAAAACACCAGCTGCTCCTTGAATGCGCCTGACCACCTACCCCAGGGCCTTTGCATGTGTTCCCCACACAAAGCTTTCCCCCTGTATTTTCACTTACCTGGCTCGTTTTCCTCACTGAGGCCTTAGCTTGGCACTCCCCGAAGTGGGGGTTCAGGGGGGTTCAGTTGCTCTGCAGCCCATGACCCACCTGGTGTTCTTTATAGCACCCTGTGCTGTGATGGGAAAGCTGGGTTTCTTGCCTGAGGACTGTAGGTCTCAAGGTCCTCAGCACCATGAGAGCAGAGTCTTGTTTGCTGCCAATTCCCAACCTTGAGAACACAGAGCAGAAACTCAATGAACTGTTATTGAATGAATGAAGGAATGAATGATGCAGCCTGTAGTCCCCCTGAAGGATGTGAGTCCAAAGATCAGAGGGGCCCCTTTCAGCCCATTGTTTCTCCCACAACCCTTTGGGCCGGACTGGCTCCCATTAAAAGGCAGACAGTTCTTGGGACTCATCGCCCCTTTCTTGGGATTGGTGGAGCGTTGTCTGAGAGGGCAGTGGGCCTCGGCTGCAGGCAAGGGGTTGGGTGACACCATCAGCAGTGGATCTGCAGGAGGGGATATGGAGGCCCCAGCTGGCAGCTTCACTGGCGCCGTCCCTGCTTGTGTCCTCTCATCTTGCTCTTTACAGCCAAGGGAGTTTCCAAAGGTGAGGGAAGTGCTAACACCAGCCCCCGCCCTCCATTCCAGAGCAAGAGACGCCCACCCAAGGGCACCAACCTTCGCCTGCCTTCCATGACCACAAATGGGGGCTTTGTGGAGAGAAGCTCTTCTGTGGCTTACCTTAGGACCTCCGGAAGAAATCTCTTCCTTCTTTCTGCCCAGACTAGAGAGGGAGGGCAGAAAAGGAGTGGAGGTGGGGAAGGTGAATAGTGGAGTTGAAGATAGCCATGCCTAAGTGACCTTTCCACCCCATTAGAGGTGTCATCACTGGTGTAATATGGTGCCCAGCCTTGTGTCTCAAGTGGGGGTGGCTCAGCCCTGCTAAACTTCACTGCCTTTCCTCTGGTGTGCATTGTGTTATATGGCGTCTCCCCCAGGTCTGGCCAAAAAGAGAGCTTCCTAATGAGGCATCCTGGAAACTGATGGGAACTGTGCTCTTATCCATCTTCCCCACCTCTTGTGCCCCATCAACTCAGAGTGGCCCAGAAGCCCAAAGCTGAGAGGACGAAGCTCAATGGGGTAAGTTAACATCACTCCAGATCCGCCCCAGTGAAGACAGGGAGAATTGCCTACACGTGAAAAAATGTGACAAACTTATTTGTAGAGCTTCTCTGACAGTTTTGTCTATATTTGATACATTCATTCCTCCACAATCTCTGCTTTACCAAAATCCGTGTGGGTGCATCATAAAGAGAGATGTTTGATGACCAAGTTGTTCTGGGCAAGTCAAGGTAAACAGATGATAATTACTTCACAGGGATTATTTTTGCAATGTAATGGCTGGTCACTCCCTCGACTGTGTATATCTCTTAACATGTAATTCAGAAACATGGCCTGTGCCTTAGGGAGAGCATGAAGATACACATGAGGTGGGCATTCATTACCTCTTTAGTCATGTCGGAGACTCTAAAAAATGACGTTCTTGAAGATCTTTATTCTTGGTGCTTTATTTTTCATTTGAAACTCAAACAGCAGAATACTTCTTTTGAGGTTTGAGTTTAGGCAATTCCTTTTTAAAAGAATACATACACATGGCCAACAAGCATATGAAAAAAAAGCTACACATCACCAATTATTAGAGAAATGCACATCAAAACCACAATGAGATACCATCGCACATCAGTCAGAATGGCTATTACTAAAAAGTCAAAAAATAACAGATGCTGGTGAGGTTATGGAGAGAAAGGAATGCTTCTACACTTTTGGTGGGAGTGTAAATTGGGCCAGCCACTGCGGAAAGCAGCGTGGTGATTCCTCGAAGAGCTAAAAACAGAACAGCCATTCAACTCAGCAATCTCAATACAGGCATATACCCAAAGAAATAGAAATCATTCTGTCATAAAGACATGCACACATATGTTCATTGCAGCACTATTCACCATAGCAGAGATACGGAATCAACCTAAATGCCCATCAGTAATTGACTGGATAAAACATGTGATACACATACACCATGGAATACTATGCAGCCATAAAAAAGAATGAGATCACATTATTTGTAGGAACGTAGATGAAGCTGGAGGCCATTATCCTTAGCAAACTAATACAGGAACAGAAAACCAAATAACTGCGTGTTCTCACTTATAACTGGGAGCTAAATGATGAGAACGCTTAGACACATAGAGGGGAACAACATACACTGGGGCCTACTTGAGGGTGGAGGGTGGGAGGAAGGAGAGGATCAGAAAAAATAACTAATGGGTACTAGGCTTAATACCTGGGTGATGAAACAATCTGTACAATAAATATTTGTAACGCATGTTTACCTATATAACAAACCTGCACATGTACCCCTGAACTTACGTTAAAAAAACAGAAGAGTTTAGTGCAGTTCATTGTTCTTGAAGAGGCATACACGAAGTCGTTTCTCATGACCAGTACTGCTTCAAGGGTGTTATCAAAAGTACCGAACAACAAAACGCTCCTTAAAAACTTGGGCTTGCCATGCAATTAAAAATGAAAGAGTGGGTTTTAGATTAGGATTAATTTTATGACCAAATAGAGGGTCGAGCTACTTTGAACATACTGCAGTTGACAGTTTATTACACAAGAACAAAGGCGCCGGTGCGTAAAACTTAGGTAACAGCTACAATAACTGAAAACAAATCTCAGGGGCCACCACATTTCTACAGTTGAGACGTTTTTCCCAAGAAGGGAGGCTGCACCTGCCCCCTGCCAAGACAGTCTTGCGTGGCCCTAAGGAAACCACCTAACTCGGTTGGAACGGTACCAGTTTTGTGATTAAAGTAGGGTTTGGGTCCAGCCAAACATTCGTTTGGAAGAATGAGTAACTAGGCTGTTTCAGGAGCAGCAATGTTGGTAAGATCAAAACCAGGGCGGGGAAGAAGCCCCGGGCCACTCATATTTCTAAAAGTGTGCTCCCAGAGTCCTCAAGGTATATTCCTGCTTGGAACAAGTATCAGAATTTTATTCCTTTTTAAGGCTGAATACTATTCCACGTTTTTGTTATTCATTCATCAGTCATTGGACATTTGGGTGAAAACAGAACTTTTTATCTTACTAACTCATATATGAACAAGCTCAAGTCTTGTTCATATATGAGCTAGTAATATTTTTAAAAGTCAGTTTCTTCTTTAGAATAAGAGCATTTTAAGCAACTTCACTGACGAAAATTGCCCAACCTCTTTAATCGTGTAGGGAAGAATAGATGATAAAATACAAAAGTCAGTGGGCAACAGCATGTATTTAAATCACAGCAAACATGTAAATAGGAGTATCATTCCTCCCCTACTCCTCCACCTCAGGTTTTTTTTGTTGCTGTTCTGGAAAAATATTCGGGGTACAAAGACTGCATTTCAAAAATAGAATTTATGAGCCTAATCATCTTAACAGGGAACATAAATGCCAAAACAGCCTCTGTGAGTCATTTCTTGGATTCTGAAAGGAATTCATTTCAAACAGGAGTTTTCTCGTCTTTGAGGTTTGTTTTAAGAAGTTCCAAAAGCAAATAGCAAAATAACAAAACGCCTGGAGCTGCAGATCTCGAAGCACCCTTCAAAATAGCAGCCCTGGTGTCAGACATCTGGGGCTGGCTCTGGGCTGGAGGGGTCTGCATTCCTCTCCTAGGTCTGTGGACCATGAGAAGATCATTCCATTTAAGAAACCATGATGCTAAGGAAGGGGTGGAGGTTCTGGGGAATGGGAGCATGAGGAAGAAAACCAAAGGATCTTTGAGATTTTTAAAAGCAATGACTGTATTTTGGAAAGGAATCCCACACAGGAGCACCAAGGTGATTCTGCTGACTTTTCTTTTTAAACGTTCTGTGTTTACTCAACTGTCCATGCCTGAATTGTCTCCCTAGCTCATTTTTTTGCACCCCCTGTTTCTGGGGAACAAAACCTCCTGGTCAAGAATCATCAAGCCCATGGCTACACTACCACAAACACTCCAGTAAATCAGTGAACGCCCACCCGGGGTTCCAGAGCCTACACACACAGAACATTTGTACTTTGGTGACTTCCACCTTGAAGATCTACATGGGCCAAGAGTGATGCTGACATTAGCTGCTGCTTTTTCCATGATCAAGTGGGTTCAGTGATCAAATACGTTAGGAGCCTGGGCAACATAGTGAGACCCCATTACTACAAATAATACAAAAATTAGCTAGGTGTGGTGGCGTGTGCCTCTAGCCCCAGTTACTTGGGAGGCTGAGGAAGGAGGATCACTGGAGCCCAGGAAGCAGAGGTTGCAGTGAGCTGAGATTGTGTCACTGCACACCAGCCTGGGTGCTAGAGTAAGACCCTGTCTCAAAAAACGAACACACACACACACACACACAAAACGGAAATACTGGGCTAACCAATGACAAATAAGTATATCTATTGCACGAATTACCAAAAATTTAATGTGTATTGGGAGTCTTCAGGGGATGAATAGGAGATGACACATTTTCCAAATGTATTTAACAATCAAATGCTCTTAGTAAGAAGCATCTCCCTGGAACAGTGTCCTCCGAACACACTTAGAAAAGCCCAGTTTAGACACCTGTTAAATTCAGCAATTTAATATGGCGGCCAACACATTGTAGGCCATCAACACAATATTAATAGTGTTCCAGGGACCACATATTTTGTGCACCAATAACCCAAGTCTCTCTTTCCTACTCCACTCTCAGGGTCTCCCCATTCTGTAATCCCAGCTTGGTCTTGATTTTTGGTACAGGGAAAGGAGAGAGGGTCCTAGGAAGGAAGAAACTGGTGGGATTTTCCATGGGAAGGTTTGAGAACTACTGCTGCATCAAGAGGGAGAGAGAAAGCAAGAGGGTGTCCCAGGAGAATGTGCAGAATTTGTTTGGAGAAAAGAGTGTGAGAACTGAAATGTGAGATGCAGAAAGAAGGACGAAGAAGAAAGGTGGGAAGAAGTCGAGCTGGGTGTGGGATGGAATCTTCCTCTGGCCTTTCTGAGCACCTTCAGTGGTGGCTTAATTTGCCCTTTGCTTTCCTCTTTGGCTGCTGTGTGTTTGGATTTTGAATCAGATACTGTGCCATGGCTGACTTCAGGGTGCCAGCAAACCAACCTGACTTAATGCAGGTTCGTGGGTAATAATGCCAACCATTTACCATATTCTTGTCATTATTCACCCATAGATCTTCTCATTTGCTATCCCTAGGAGGGAATATTGAAATTGGAACCATAGCACTTGGGTATATCGGGTTGGAAAAGACAGTTCAACAGATGGCTGGTCACCTTGATTGAGTAGAATGCCACTGGAAGACCCCAAATCTCTAAACCATAGTGAAGAATTGCCCAAGGGAAGCAAAACCCAACCAATTCAAGGGGTTCCCCTTTCCAGGGTCTTGGACAGTGAGGTGAGTGTGTTTCTAGCAGGTGAAGCTGACGCGTGGCATCCAGGAGGTCTCTGCTCAACTTGAAGAAACTGAATGAGTGCATTTTGTTTCTTGCTTATAATTTCCACTTAAAGCACCTCTGTAGTTGACCTCAAGGCCTGCTTTGATATCAATCTCCAAAGCACAAAAGGAATCATTTTGCACTTTTTTTCTTCAGGGGACTTACAAATGAGGGATCTGATAAGCACAGTTGATGATTAAACCTAATAAGCTGGCTGCCAGAGTGCTTTGATTTACTTTGACAAAGGTTCTTTGAGCTTGGTTGAAAACCTGAATCAGTTTGTTTGTTTTTGTTTGTCTCTGGCTTTTCTGTTGAAGACCTTGATTTAAGTCTTAAAAGCAGTGTTTTTTTTTTTTTAACCAGAAAGTTCTGCAGGTTGAGAGGACTGTCCTTGGTATACCCTGCTGAGTGGTCTGAATGGAGTCCTCTGTGATCACCAGCCACCCTGGGGAGCTACTGGGTGGTGGTGCCAGCTAAGGACATTTAGGGAAATGGTTTATGTATGATGTAACTTTCAATACTTGTATTATTTTCTAATTGTGAGTTAGAATAGGTTAAAAAAATAAAGGGGTGCAGGAGAGGAAGAGGAGCCTTGAGGTGAAGCCACAGTCAGTTTTGCCTCTCAGTTTAGGTTGGATTTGGGTCCCTGGGCAAGACTGGCACCTTCATGTGCATATCAAACAGCCAGCGTTGACGTCTCTGATTCTTCTTCCATTATTTACTCATTGGTTCATTCACTTCACAAAGTTGTCTGGTGCCAGGTTCAGCAGCAGCTCAGAGACTCATTTGGGAGCTTTTGGAGTCACCTTTATGGGGCACCCACCCCCAACCCCAGAGACTGATTCAACCAGCCCAAATGCTTTTCAAATTCAAAGTCTAACTTTCTTTTGTGATTTAGACACGGCTAGGGAAAAAAATCAACCCGTATAGCAATATTTTATTGTGGAAAACAAGAGTTCTCTGCCCTGGTCACCCCACCCCAGGTTAGCTTCACAGAAATCACCATTTTAAATTAAATCTTGTAACTATTTCTGCTTTTAGTTCTGATGGCAATCCACCCCAGGTTGCTAAGTAATGTATGTATACCGCTTCAAAAATACCCATTTTTGGCATTATCGGTAGATTTCTGCCATGAGAAATGAAGATTTGTTCCCTCCTCCCTCCTGCTAATATACTGCTTAGGCTATTGCTATTTTGATCTCTTAGGCGGCTGTTTTATAAGTTTAAATAACAAGCCTTTATTTGAAGCTTCTTAAAGTGTTTCTTAGACCCTCAGGTTGAAAGAGAATAATGTTAGGCCAGGCGCAGTGGCTCACGCCTGTAATCTCAGCACTTTGGGAAGCCGAAGAATCACTTGAACCCGGGAGGTGGAGGTTGCGGTGAGCTGAGATCTCACAATTGCACTCCTGGGCAAAAAGAGTGAAACTCCGTCTCAAAAAAAAAAAAAAAAAAAAAGAAAAAGAAAAAAGAATAATATTAATGCCCCTTTCTCCCCCTCACCCCCGTGGTGCAGGCTGGCTGGGGGCTCCGGGTCAACTCTCCCTGCTGTCCTCTGTAGAAGCCAGACACTTCCCCTCTCTCCCCTCACCTAAAGTAACCAGTTTAGGACCAGTCACATACTGGACTATGGATCCTCAGAATCTGGTCTTTGGCAATTTGGAAAGGCCTGGAATATGCCTTTTTAGCAGATGACTGTGATGCAGGTGGTCTGAGAATGCACTCTAAATCTCGTAAAACAGGTGACGTGAAATGGCGGTTCTAGTCTATGCAAGGGCAGCACGAACACAGAAAGTGGAAATGGGGGACCAGTTCTGCAGCCAAGAGACATTCAAGCTCAAAGCTATAATCAGAAGCGAGAATTCATTCATTCAACAAATGTTGACTGAGCAAGCTCTTACTGTGTGTAATGCCTTTTTTATTATAGTTTTTGCAA
>NW_012102721.1:1378072-1379484 GCF_000951045.1 Mandrillus leucophaeus | reverse complement strand
CCTTCCTTCCCTCCTTCCTTCCTTCCCTCCTTCTTTCCTTCCTTTCCCTCCCTCCCATCCTTTCTCCCTCCCTCCCATCCTTTCTCCCTCCCTCCCATCCTTCCTCTCTTCTTCCCTTCCTTCCTCTCTTCCTCCCTTCCTTTCTTCCTACCTTCCTCCCATCCTTCTCCCTTTCTCCTTCCATCCCTCTCTTCCCCCTTTTTCTTTTATCAATCCTTATTTCTAACTAAAAGACCAATAAAACAAAACAAACAAAAAAACCCCATAAATTTCAATAACCTTATAGGCATGCCTTCAATTAGCTCAATAAGTAACCAGATCATCCTTTGATTTTTCTAAGGTACATAGAATTGTATTGTGGAAAAACAAATCCAAGGGCAAAGAGAATGCCTACTGTGGCTCAGTATTTGGCAGCAGCATCTCATTTAATCTTTACAGCAAACCTACCAGGGAGCTGCCATTACTATTGTTTGTTTAGAGATGGGGACAGGAGTCTAGAAGGGGTTAATCAGCCTGCGGTCCTTTGGTGGGTAGATGACAGAAGCAGATTTGAACTCCTGGGCTCTTGATACTACAGTCGGCTGCCACTGATTAAAAATACCAATTCACACCTTTTAACAAGAATGCAAGATTGACTTGGCTGTGCAAAATGTGCATTTACCTTGTGCCAATAAAGAGTTCACCTAAGTCGTCCAACCTAGCATTTAAGTCACTTGACCTAAATACAATGCGCGCAGTTCAACTGTCCTTGAAAACGACATGTCTACCCTGAGTTTGTGCCTGGTACTACAATGTCCATAGCAGCATTTAGGAAATGGTTTTAGCTACAAATCCCAGTTTTAGGAAAAATGAAGATGGATAAGCTTTCCAGTGAAGGGCTCAGGACAAAGTTGAGGGTCCTGCTCGTTTTCTCTTCTAAAGTTGTTCCCTTCCGAGGGTGTGTTTCTCTGTGTCTTTTTGGCTTCAGATTCTTAAAATCTTCTCTTTAATCCCTGAAAACAAAAGGTGAGGGTATGTCTCTGTGCTCTTAGCATGTGTCCAAATAATCACCGAGACGAGCAGCTTGCTCAAGCTATGAGTGAAGAAGTCAGGCTGGTCTGTGTTGCCCTCGGCTTTGGGTTGGACAGTTCCTCTTTTAAACCTCTTCCTAGGTGTTGGGATCCCAGGCAGCGACGGGGTCAGAGAAAGCTGCCTCTAAGAGTCAGGTTCTTCTCCACATTCAGACAATGAGTGAAGCAAATCTTTCCAGTTCTAAAGGCCAAGCTTTCAGAAACCAAGCTGTGCTGTATGTGAGCCCTTTCACCATGGGAGGAATGCCTGCTTCCAAATAGGGGTTTGAGGAGGAAAGAGATTCAGCTCTGGACCAGCCATTTTTTTTGGGAGGAAATACATATATATATATAAAATATATA
>NW_012102721.1:1372449-1373965 GCF_000951045.1 Mandrillus leucophaeus | reverse complement strand
AGGTTCTTCTCCACATTCAGACAATGAGTGAAGCAAATCTTTCCAGTTCTAAAGGCCAAGCTTTCAGAAACCAAGCTGTGCTGTATGTGAGCCCTTTCACCATGGGAGGAATGCCTGCTTCCAAATAGGGGTTTGAGGAGGAAAGAGATTCAGCTCTGGACCAGCCATTTTTTTTGGGAGGAAATATATATATATATATAAAATATATAAATATATGCATGTGTATATATATGTGTACACACACACATACACATAGAGAAATACAGGACATCAAAGCTCTTTCATTTGGGAAGAACTTTCCCTTTGCCATTCCATTAGCATAAAAACAAGCTCCCTGTTGGCTGGTGAGTTCATACCGTGTGTGAACTTTGAGATATGGAAGAATTCATCCGTGTGATGCATTACAGAGATCTTGCCTGGGAGTGAGGACTGTTGATATTGTAAAAACGCATCACTCCTAGAAGGGAGGAATGAAGGAACTCGGTCCAAGGGCCTCTCTGAGACCCCTTCTCCCTTCTCTGTCAGCACAGGAAAAAGAGGGTGGAGGGGCTGCTGCCCCAGGAAGGCTGGACCCACCCTTCCTCACAAGCATGCCTGCTGCCTGTTCAGCTTGGCTCTCTGGGTGACAGGCAGAAGGTAACATGATGCCACCAGCCACCCACCCTCTCTTCCTCCTTCCTTAACCCTTCAGCATCTGGAGAGCTGGTCCTTGACTTCCGACCTCACTTGACATCTTCCCTGAGACAGAAGCAGGTTCCTTGGCTGGGTCATCTGGGACACAGTGGCCCTCGCCCCTCCTTGAATTTGCCCTGTGCCCTGAGGTGAGCGTTGACCTCTCCTCTCTGACAGGGAGAACCAAGCTGCCGCCCCAGCTGCCTCAGAGGTGTGGGTGGCTTAATGAGTCAATGCTGGTGAAGTTCTTTGAAGACACACAGTGCTCTGTAAAAGCTGGCTCCCATCTTGCTAACAGTGGCGCTCCCTGAGCTCTGGCCCTTCTGGTAGACAGTGGGCTCCCGCGGTCCTTCTTCTTTATGGGTGCCTCATTGGCTCCACGATGCAAACAGCTCTTAACTCACTTACATTCTCCATGGGCGAGAACGCATGAGGAGAGACAGAGATGGGGAGAGAGAGAGGGGTGTGTGGTGTGTGGTATGTGTTTTTTGTGTTGTATGTTGTGTGTGTTGTATGGTTCCTGTGTTGTGTGTGGTGTATGTTGTGTATGGTTTGTGTGTTGTATGTTTTGTGGTGTGCATGGCTTGTTGTATTGTCTGTAGTGTGTGTTGTGTTATATATTGTATGTTGTGTTGTCTGTAGTGTGTTGTGTGTGTTGTGTTTTGTGTTATATGTGTTGTGTATTGTGTGTAGTATATTGTAGTATAGTGTGTGTTGTATATTGTGTGTGGTCAGTTGTGTGTGTTGTATGTGTTGTATGTTTGTGTTGTCTGTTGTGTGTGTTGTATGTGTTGTGTGTTGTCTGTTGTGTGTATGTGTTGTGTGTTTGTGTTGTATGTGTTGT
>NW_012102721.1:1366656-1372332 GCF_000951045.1 Mandrillus leucophaeus | reverse complement strand
GTATGTGCCGTGTGTTGTGCGCGGTGCATGTTTGCCCTCCCTGGCAGCAGGGCTACCTGGCTGCTGAGCTCACTGCCCTGGGCGGTGGGCGGAGCGGTTCCTGGAGGGCGGGGACAGGGCTCTCCCGCAGGTGACTCTTGCGCAGCCTGAACTTTTGTTCTGGGAACGCCACCCACGCTCCCTGGCAGGCCGCCAGAGCCAGAGCCGCACGCCCACGCGGGAATCAGTCAGGCCGACATGAAAGCAATGCGCTTCCAACTGGCAGAGGATTTAATTTTTTTTTTTTCTGAAACAGCCCCAGTCGCTTCTCCTCTCCACGGTGATTTCTGCATACTTTATCGGAACCCCCTCCCCATCGCTGTCCAGTTTCTGGCTCCTCTTCCTGCCCGCGCTCTGAGGCCAGCTGGGGTCCCCTCAGGTGACTGCTTATCGCTGGACCCTGACGCTGTGCCGCACCCGAATTCCTCCGAATGGAGCCTTGGCCAGAGCAAGGCGTGCCGTGTAGAGGAGTGGATCTGAGCCTGGCAGGAGATCGCTAAGACCTTTGCCCTTCACACAAACACGGAAACACGGGGCGGGTGCTGAAGAGCCAAGCAAGTGTCCCCCATTTCCTTCCAAGGCAGAGCAGTAGCCCAGGGAGGCCCAGTTCCCATCCGGCTCCAGGTGAAGGGCGGAAGAGTGGGGGAGGTCCCAGGACCGCAGCCCAGGGGACACTCAGAATGCGCTAGGAAGGACATGGCAGGCAGGCCCTTTAGGTGGAAAAGCAACCCCCAGCTGCCCAGAGAGTGGCCCCTCCAGGCCCTCCCCGCCGTATGCAAAGCTCTTCAGCTGGGAGCAGAGAAAAGGGTTTGTTCTTGACCTCCTTCGTTTCCCGTCTTCTCCACTGTCCACGAGTGAGCTGGAAGACAGACTGATGTTGTTGTTAAAAATGAAGGTATAATTCACATGCCATAAAATTCATCATTTTAACCGTTTTAAGGTGTACAGTTCAGTGGTTTTGAGTGCATTACGTTGTTGGGCAACCATCATCATGGTCTAATTCCAGAACCTTTGTCACTCCAAAAAGAAATCTTGTACCCATTAGCAGTCATTCCCCATGTCCCTCTACCCCCAGACCCTGGCACCCACGAAGGTGCTTTCTGTGTTTGGAGGGATCTGCCTATTGTGGCAAATCCTCTAAATGGAATCATGCAATATGTGGTCTTCTGCCACTGGCTTATTTCACTGACCGTAATTTTTCAAGGTTCACCCACGTTGTAGCATGCGTCAGTGCTGCATTCCTTTTCATGGCTGGACCGTATTTCATTGTATGTCTGGACCACATTGTTTCTCTAGTCGTCAGTCGATTACTTGCTTTTCAGGGCCCACTTAGCCTTTCTTCGCAAGGGCAGGGGCTCTGTTGTCCTCTGTTTTGGAATCTTCCAGCAGACTGGATGCAGTGTACCAGTGGTTTCCTTGCTGGGCAAATAACCGAAGGGTCCTTGGGTATGGGAATCTCTGAGTCCTGATCTTTGGCTCTGCTGCAGAGCAGATCACTGTATAATCTTTTAGCAGCCCCTTTACCTCACCTGGCCTCAGTTTCTTCATCTGAAATATGAAGGGCTTGAAGCAGATGGTCTCTAACACTTCTCCTGGCCCAACACTTTAAGATGTTTCAACAAAGCTGTGAACAAGCAGCCTTCTGTGACCTTTCTGAACAAGGCAGAGGGAAGCAAGCTGTAGGCTGACATGGTTAGGTGATTCCATAACAAAATTGCTCTGTAAACAATAATCTGGATCAATCAACAGAAGGCATTTGCAACAGGTTCCCAGATGACAGAAAACTATAGGAATGACAGGGAAGGAATGATGGGGCAGATTAAAACTGAGAAATGTAACAGGGACAAATGTAAAAGTCGGACATTTTGCTCCGAAGCTCAACAAAACAGCTACCTGCTTGGGGGCAGGGGTGGATGTGTCCAGGCAGTGTCCTTTCTAAGAGTTTTGGTTGACTCCAAATGAACCTCATTATGAGTCACCATAGGGACAGGCTGCCAAAAGGCCAATGTGACTTTAGACTAAATCAATAGAGGTCTACTGGCTGAAACAAGGGAGGTGACATTATTGAATCCACCCCTGGTGTATGTAGCTGCTACATTCTGAGAAGGAGGCCCCCAGTAGGAAAAGCTAGAGGGAGGATGGATGAGACATGAAGAGTTCCAGAACCATGGTTTGGTAGTAGGAGGGGATCAGGGTTTGGGTCTTTAAAAGACAGGACAGAGAGAGCTGTTCACATCTGTGAAGCAACATGGCATGAGAAGGGGAGTTGACTTCCACCATGGGGACCTGCAGGATGACTGGGGCTGGAAGGTGGTCAGTTGGGACCCAGGACCAGGAAGAACTTCGCAGCAACAAAAGTCACAGAAAAGGGAAAAAAACTCCTGGTGAAGAACACAGACAGACACGGGGGACACGGGGCTCCACTCATGAGGGGCGTGACCGGGGAGACCAAATCACGACTTCGAGAGTCATTTTCATCTTCGAAATAAAATGAACTGGGCTTAGATGGGATGGGGCAGGGAGATGAGGAGGGACCAATCACAGAAGAGTCGTAGGTACGTGGGGTCAGCCTTCACTGGGTCCTGCCAGCAAAAGAATGGCTGCCCCTGTCCCAGTTTAGGGTTTAAATGCAAACTCTAAGTGTTTAGTACCTGAAACTCCCAGAGGTAAATGACTTTCTGAGGCAATTGTGCATTAATCTGAGGCAATCAGCTATCTCTAAATCCACCTAAGCCCTCATTTGAATCAGATCGGTGATTCACAGCAATTTGATGTCACTTTGAAAGCTGGTTTATTGCCAAAACACCAGGCTGGTGCCCTTGATGACAGCCAGGCACAGGGCTGGGTTCTGCCTGGAATTGAAGAGGCTGGTGGGTGGGGGTGTCTTTTGCACCTTAACAATTTTGACAGGAGGGAAGGGAGCCCTGTGGCTGCTTTTTGGTCTTAGGTCAAAAGGTCTTTGGTCTTCGGTCACCTAATTTAGCACAGATGCCTCTTTCTTCATCTAGGTAAGTAAGCCTTGGGCTTTCTTCCGCAGGTGAAGTGTGCGGCCAGTGAGTCAGATGACCTGCCCCTTCTGGAGGTGGCTGGTGCCATTCTCAATGTCAGTGGTCGCTTCTTACAGATCCCGATGGATTCAGGCCTCAGGTGGCCAAACAGGGCATCCCATGGCCCTGGCCAGGTTCTGTAGAGGCAAATGCTCAAAAGGGAGTGTCTCTGACACCATTGTCCATGCTCCTCCCTGCCTTGCTTGATGTCAACAGAAGACAGGACCCAGCGGGGCCTGAGCGACAAGTGTGGCTGCTTATAGGAAGCAGGGCTTGCTCTGGGAGAACTGCGTCTCAAAGGACTGACACCTACAGGAATTATATGCTGTTGTCTCTGGAAGTCTGCGGATGCCTGGTCCTTAGGGTGAAAAGCAGCCGGGGAAGCTGGAGCCACACATTCCAAAGGGCTTGACGGACAAAAGCACCCTGAATTTAGGAAACAAAAGACAGGCGGAGGAGGAAGCATCCAGCCACCCCCTTGTAATCTCAGAAGACTGACTCACACCTGTGCCGGCCACAGGGCTGCCACGGTACATGGCTCAAGGAAGCCCAGGCTCTCCTGGGAGGTTCTAGCCATTGTTGAGCCCCTGAAGGAAATGTATCAGGCCCGCCCTGCCTCGTTTTCTTGGTTTAGCAGGCTGGAGCTAGCTGTAAATGCTGGTCAATTCCAGTTGCCAGACACAGGCCTCACCGTGATTGTAGCAGCGGCCTGGGTGATCTCAGAGCCCCATCCCCTCATCTGTCACGGGAAAACTTGGCCCTGGAGCACACTCCAGATATCTTGCTCAGAATGCAGCCCCATGGGCGTCCAACACACAGTTCATGTTCCTGACTGTCGGCTTTGGGACACTCTGTCGGCTTTGGGACACTTCCAGGATGTTCCTGCAAGCTACTCACTGTGGCCCTCAGCGTCTGACCTGTCCAGAACTGCTGGTCTGCAGCGGGGCCTGTTTTTGGGGGTTCCTGGAGACCCCCACCCCAGGGCCCACCCAGTGGCTGAGGGAGGGAGAATCGCTCATGAACTGTGGATGATGCCAGCACAATGTCAGATGTCATCACCCCGCATGACCTAGGTACTCACCTAAACATCAGCACAGAATTTTGGGTGAGGGGGTCTTTCTGGCCACCCTTTCACTCCTCAGAAACTTCTACTGCTTGGTGCTCCTTCCTCAACTTGTCCCAGAAACGGTGGCGTCAACTAAAGGGAAAGCGGGAAGACAGCTGCCTTCTGCAGGGATCTGGCGTTGGAACCTCCGGCTGGAACGTTGAAGCGCTGCTGTCACAATCACCTCATTCTGTCCCAGGACTTCCTCTTCAGCCTTCTCCAAGTCTGTTTCTGAGCTTTGTACCCTGTCCCCACTTCCCATAGCCTTTTTCCTCCTGCTGAGATAGGAGAACCGCCAGGAATGTAAACTCAATCTTCTTCTCCTTTGGGGACTATGCTGCCTGCTACCAACAGCAGTCATCCCAGGACATGGGATTTTCAGTGCTGAAACCAGGACAGTGATTCTGAAACTTTTTTTGATGCCAGGTTTCTCTGAAAATCTGAAGGCCATGGGCCCTGTCTCCAGCATAGCCTCCATAAGCACAGACACACGCCATTGTGCATGCAATTCCAGGGGTGCTGGGATCCCCTTCCCAATCAAAGAGAGGACTTAGGGACCCATGGACCTGTCCGGAGACCTAGGCTGAAGATGGTAGCACATAGGGAGGTGAGGGTGATGTCATGGTTAGTTGCATAAGCTCTGGAAGCGGACTGGCCATGCTGCCTAGCCAAGCGCTCCCACTATACAGCTGAGAACCCTTGGACAAGTTTCCTAACCTCCCCAAGCCTCCCTTTCTGCATCTATAAAATGGGAATCACATCTGTTTCGTGGGGCGTAAAAGACTTAATAATGACACATAGTGTGAAATACAGTCTCTGGCAGAACGACGACACGCACGCACCTGTTCAAAATATGCATTGAGCTGCCATGTGCCAAGGCCTGTCTTGGGCTAGAGATCCCTTTGGGAACAAGACAGAGTCCTTGCCTTCTGAGTGCTTACATTTTAGTGGGTTAAGGCTGTGGGGGCCACAGGCTCTTGACCTCTACAGTTTTGCTGAGGGGCGTAAGGCAGATTGATTGATGGGAGAAAAGGCATAAAACTTATTTAATGTGTTCATGCAGGAGCCTTCAGAATGAAGCCCCAACTTCCCAATGAGTTACAGAAACTCATGTACCATTTTGGGGTTGCAGAATGTATGGGGGCTTGGATTCTGGTAAAACAGGTTACGGGAACGGGAAGAAGAGGAATTCTATTGAGGGGCAATAAATGATTGCTAGGGAGAATGACTGGATGGGAGAACAGAAATAACCTTGTAATGTCAGGTCACATCTTGGTCTTCTTTTCTGCCATAGATAAGATAAGTGGGAAGGGGAAGAAAGAATAATTGCTCTCCTTGGAAGGTCTGGATCTTAGATAAAGAAACTTCAGCTTCTTTGGGAAAGACGGGGTGTTTGGGGGAAGGTCAGAGAGACCTTAAGGCTTCCTGAATTTGGCATGTTAAAACCCTCTATGTTGGGGTATTGGTTTCTGAGTCTCAACAAGG
>NW_012102721.1:1339888-1366606 GCF_000951045.1 Mandrillus leucophaeus | reverse complement strand
GATGTCATCACCCCGCATGACCTAGGTACTCACCTAAACATCAGCACAGAATTTTGGGTGAGGGGGTCTTTCTGGCCACCCTTTCACTCCTCAGAAACTTCTACTGCTTGGTGCTCCTTCCTCAACTTGTCCCAGAAACGGTGGCGTCAACTAAAGGGAAAGCGGGAAGACAGCTGCCTTCTGCAGGGATCTGGCGTTGGAACCTCCGGCTGGAACGTTGAAGCGCTGCTGTCACAATCACCTCATTCTGTCCCAGGACTTCCTCTTCAGCCTTCTCCAAGTCTGTTTCTGAGCTTTGTACCCTGTCCCCACTTCCCATAGCCTTTTTCCTCCTGCTGAGATAGGAGAACCGCCAGGAATGTAAACTCAATCTTCTTCTCCTTTGGGGACTATGCTGCCTGCTACCAACAGCAGTCATCCCAGGACATGGGATTTTCAGTGCTGAAACCAGGACAGTGATTCTGAAACTTTTTTTGATGCCAGGTTTCTCTGAAAATCTGAAGGCCATGGGCCCTGTCTCCAGCATAGCCTCCATAAGCACAGACACACGCCATTGTGCATGCAATTCCAGGGGTGCTGGGATCCCCTTCCCAATCAAAGAGAGGACTTAGGGACCCATGGACCTGTCCGGAGACCTAGGCTGAAGATGGTAGCACATAGGGAGGTGAGGGTGATGTCATGGTTAGTTGCATAAGCTCTGGAAGCGGACTGGCCATGCTGCCTAGCCAAGCGCTCCCACTATACAGCTGAGAACCCTTGGACAAGTTTCCTAACCTCCCCAAGCCTCCCTTTCTGCATCTATAAAATGGGAATCACATCTGTTTCGTGGGGCGTAAAAGACTTAATAATGACACATAGTGTGAAATACAGTCTCTGGCAGAACGACGACACGCACGCACCTGTTCAAAATATGCATTGAGCTGCCATGTGCCAAGGCCTGTCTTGGGCTAGAGATCCCTTTGGGAACAAGACAGAGTCCTTGCCTTCTGAGTGCTTACATTTTAGTGGGTTAAGGCTGTGGGGGCCACAGGCTCTTGACCTCTACAGTTTTGCTGAGGGGCGTAAGGCAGATTGATTGATGGGAGAAAAGGCATAAAACTTATTTAATGTGTTCATGCAGGAGCCTTCAGAATGAAGCCCCAACTTCCCAATGAGTTACAGAAACTCATGTACCATTTTGGGGTTGCAGAATGTATGGGGGCTTGGATTCTGGTAAAACAGGTTACGGGAACGGGAAGAAGAGGAATTCTATTGAGGGGCAATAAATGATTGCTAGGGAGAATGACTGGATGGGAGAACAGAAATAACCTTGTAATGTCAGGTCACATCTTGGTCTTCTTTTCTGCCATAGATAAGATAAGTGGGAAGGGGAAGAAAGAATAATTGCTCTCCTTGGAAGGTCTGGATCTTAGATAAAGAAACTTCAGCTTCTTTGGGAAAGACGGGGTGTTTGGGGGAAGGTCAGAGAGACCTTAAGGCTTCCTGAATTTGGCATGTTAAAACCCTCTATGTTGGGGTATTGGTTTCTGAGTCTCAACAAGGCTAAATAAATGGTCGTTGTTATGATTACTTGTTATTTGTTGGTGGTGGTTTGATTTGGAACTTACGACGACATTCACTTTCAGGTCCTGCTTAACGGCCCGTTTCCCATCAGCATGATCCTCTGCAGGGCCAACGATGGGGAACTTTTTGATAAAAGGGAGAAGGCGCCTTTCACCCTTTATCAAAACACTGCAGTAGCCTCAGTGCTTAAGTGTCATCATTTTTGTTCTCGCCGATATTTTAAAAAACCAATTTGAGCGCCCATCCTCACATTTCTAATGAAGAGTTTTCACTTCTTTCTCTCAATAAATTATTTAGTCCTCCTGTGGACTGTTGCTGAACTGTGATTTTACAACCAAACCATTCTTATTTGTCATGAGTTGGCAAGGAGACCTTACGTGGGACCAGTGTAGACAGGAGTAGACAGGAGACCTGTGTTACTGAGGCGCGAAATAAACGTTCCAGCCACCATTCACGCCATTTCAGTTTAGAGTCTCAATTTTCTGCATCTTTATGCATATTCTGGTTCAGTTTTTTTCTGCACAACCCCTGAAGGGAATGTGGTCGCCTGGGAGAACAACTCCCAGATCCCAGTTTTGAGTGTGGGAGCTCCAGAAGCCAGCAGGCAGGCGGGGCTGGCCCAGTGACAGGAGGGCTGCTGGAAAGGGCTTTGGCTTCCAGGCCTGGGCCCCGCCTTTGCTGACGTGGGAGCCCTGGAGCAGGGCTGCTGACGTGTGCACCGCCTGGGCTGGCTGTTTACTAGACTGTTTGTTAAGGGCTGTACTTCCAGTAAAACCTGAGAACACACCGTGACATCCTCATTTACAGCACTGAATGTGTCACTTGGGCAGCACGTGGGCCAAGAAAGGGAGAGTCTAGGAAAGGTGAGATTAGCTGACTGTCGGGTAAATCACCTGACACGAAGAACCGGGAGTTGATTGATCACCGTTGGAGGGCTGCCCTGGAGCACACAGCAGGCTGCACTTGGGAAAAGTCCATTTGAACAAGAATTTCTTCTTGAGAAGGTCCGAGTAGCCAAGGCACCTTGATTTAGGAGTAGGAACTGGTCTCAGGTCGCTGACTGCCAGGGTGGCCTGGGCAAATCATTTCTGCTCTTGGAGGCTCAGGGTCCCCACCCATGCAGTGAGGGCGTGCATGCACTGATGCCTTCATGACTGGCAGCACAGCACCATGTTAGGCACGGGGGCTCCAGGGCCTCATCCTTTGTCTTCCTGGCTGTGGGGAAGTAGAAAAGGCCTTACTCTGCTAAGATGCATCTTCCCAAGTAAGCAGGGCATTTATGTACCCGGGACTGCTCAGGGCTACGGTGGGGTTTTGTGTGATGAGGCACATAGATAGCAGAATGGCAGAGGCGGCCAGGCACGGCGGTTCACGCCTGTAATCCCAGCACTTTGGGAGGCTGAGGTGGGCGGGTCACTAGGTCAGGAGATCGAGACCAACCTGGCTAACATGGTGAAACCCTGTCTCTACTAAAAAATACAAAAAATTAGCCGGGTGTCGTGGCAGGCACCTGTAGTCCCAGCTACTCGGGAGGCTGAGGCAGGAAAACGGCAGGAGCCCAGGAGGCGGAACTTGCAGTGAGCCGAGATCACGCCACTGCACTCCAGCCTGGGTGACAGAGCGAGACTCCATCCCCCACCCCCACCAAAAAACAAAGAGAATGGCAGACGCCTAGGGAGGGCCAGCACAGAAGCTCTTAGTGTTATAGGCCACTAGTGAGCGTTTGTTGGGTGCTTTGTGGATAACCAGAGCTGTGTGCGGGGCAGGGGCCTTCTGCGGCGCCTTCCTTCAAACCTGTGGTCTCATAGCAAAAGGCCACTGGCTCTCTTCCTCCCTCCTGATGGAAGTTACCCAAATCCATTTTGCTAAGTCCCCAAAACATAATCACTTTTTATTTGAAAGCATTTCCGTAAGGGAAAGATCAAGCTGTCCATTTGGGATGAAAGAGAACAACAATAATAACAATAAATTTCTCTCTACCCAGTACTGTGAACTTGCAGCATTTTCCAGTATGTTATCGCGTGGAGATGCCACTGACATCCCCATAGTGGGGGAGGACAAGAAAACTGAGGCTCAGGGAGGTTGCCAAAGGCCACGTGGATAATAAGGGGCAGAGAGGTTGCTAAAGGACTCTAGCTGGTTCTAAATCCAGCGTCTTTTCAAAGCAAAACAATATAGCTTATAGCTGACTCTTCAAAACCTGAAAAAAACACAAGAGGTTTGTGAGTTGTCTTCCCACTCTCCCGTGTGGCTGATTGAGAAGCGGTAAAGCCAAACAGGATAGGTGTGCTTTCTCTGGGAGGTGGGGGTGTGTGTGTGCTTATGACCATGGCCGCCCCCACATACCCCCACGTGTGGAGAACATCATGGTGCCCTGCATTTGCATATTAAAAGGCTGGGATGACAGGGCCAGTTTTTTTCTGCAGGCTACGTGAGTGACATGCCTGGTGAAACCAATCCCCTGAGCCCTGTGCAAATCAGACATCAGCTCCTCCAGCCTATTCATATAAGCAGCCATTTTTCCGTGGCACATGGGGTCTCCTCTCTTGGCTTCGGAGCTCCCCATTCCTCTGTGTCTGTACATGGGAGCTTCTTCCTTCTTTCTTCTCCCATCTTTCTTGCCTATTA
Source organism: Mandrillus leucophaeus (assembly GCF_000951045.1). NCBI lineage: Eukaryota > Metazoa > Chordata > Mammalia > Primates > Cercopithecidae > Mandrillus > Mandrillus leucophaeus. Next base: position 1,362,415 of record NW_012102721.1, on the reverse strand, counting down.
AACTCTCTGCTCCTTAAAACCACTCCATATATGTCCAGGTCATTTTATCTAATTTGACTGGAGACGAAAAACCCTGGTCTTCCTCTGCTCATCAGAGCTGTATCAGCTGCAAGGGCCAGGATCCAGCACTAGGGCTGCCCTTTATGTTTGTGCACCCTCCTCTAGGAAGACCCTCCCCAGCTGTAAAGTGATCGATCTATCTATCTATCGATCTATCTATCTATCTATCTATCTATCGAGAGAGGTTTATTATAAGAAATTGACTCATGTGATTATGGAGGCTGAGAAGTTCCGCAGTCTGCTGTCTGCAAGCTGGAGACCCAGGAAGGCTGCTGGTGCAGTTCCAGTTTGATTCTGAAGGCCTGAGAACCAGAACTGATGGTATGAGGTCTAGTCCAAGTCCACAGGACTGAAACCGGAGAACCAAAGGTATAAGGCACAGTTTGAGGACAGGAGAACCCAATAACCCAGCTCAAGCAATTAGGCAGAAAGAAAGAATTTTCTCTCCCTCCACTTTTTTTTGTTGTTGTTGTTCTACTGAGGCCTTCAATGGATTGAAGGAGTTCCACTCATTAAGTCAATTAACTTCTGAAGTCTATTATTGTCATTGCCTCCCCAGGTAGGGAAAACAAGACGCCTGAGGACGCGGCTTACAGTGAAGTGTGCCTGGTCCTTTTTATTTTTTTATTTTTTTTGAGATGGAGTCTCACTCAGTTGCCCAGGCTGGAGTGCAGTGGCACTATCTCGGCTCACTGCAAGCTCCGCCTCCTGGGTTTACACCATTCTCCTGCCTCAGCCTCCTGAGTAGCTGGGACTACAGGCGCCCGCTGCCACGCCTGGCTAATTTTTTGTATTTTTAGTAGAGACGGAGTTTCACCGTGTTAGCCAGGATGGTCTCGATCTCCTGACCTAGTGACCTGCCCAACCTCGGCCTCCCAAAGTGCTGGGATTACAGGCGTGAGCCACCGCGCCCGGCCGCCTGGTCGTTTTTTATTCTCTTGGCCAAGCTCCTTCCCTCTGCCAAGGTGCCGGTGGTCCAGGTGTCGGCTTTCAGATGTTTAGGTGTGGAAGGCGAAGAAGGAAAGACTGCTTAGGGGGACTCTTGCTCCCGTTCCTACCTGCACCTTCTGGAGAGCTCTTCCCTCTTTACATTCACCTCAGCTCAACATCGGAATCCCTGCTCTTTCACCGCACACACACTGACCACCTCTGCAGGCTGGTGGTCCTAGGGGGTTTCACGCACTGCGCTGTCTCCAGCAGAGGAGGTCGTGCTACAATGCCGGCACTGTTAGCCCTTTCTGGGCTGTGCTCTGTGAGCCCTTGAGAGGACAATAAATCGCTGTCAAAGTTGTGGAATGATCCCATTCAATTCTCATCAAGGAACAGAGAAGACATAAAATTCAGCAAATGGAGGAGGGAAATTTGCTTATTAAAGGTATTTGTGATGAGTGGAGTAGACAAAAAAACAAAACAAACAAAAAACACAAACACAAACAGCTGAGCTTTAACTGGAAATTACCAAGCAAAAAAGGACAGGACAGCACCATGTGAGCGGGAGGCCGGTGGCACAGCGGGCTTTGCCCCGACGCGCACACGGGTAACAGGACCTCGGGAGGGAAGAGGTCGCTGGGACAAGTCCCATCAGGCTGCGGGGAGTCCTTCCCGGACAGATGCTGCTGGCTCCTGGAACTGACTTGCCTCCTCACGCACAGGTAGGCAGCTTATCTCGGGTTTTGTTTTGGCTTCAAAATCTTTTAATCTCCCAGGATTGTTTGAGTGGATCAGCCCCTATTTTTATTCTTGGATAGAGAAGTGAATCAGAAATGCAGCCAACTTCATTGGACTTGTGGAGGCCTGTCCCCGAGCACTAAATTCCTTGCAGCTTCAAGCAAGTTGACAGAGCTGAGACTGAAATAAAAACACCAACAGGATTGGGCCTGCTCCTGACTGTGGAGTTTGGTGCATAGTAGGCATTCAGCAAGTATTTGTTGAAAACAAGTATCAAGAAATACTATTAATTCCAAATTGCTTTCTCTGTGCAGTGCGGACTGCACACAGTGGAATGCAAGGCAGTGTCAGCCAATAGATTGTTTTCTGAATTGGCAGGGTCCTCTGCCTGTAATTTTACCAAAGAAAAATATTTGTGGGTGTGGCTACACGCAGTGGCACTTTCTAGGCTTCATGCAGGTTTGAAAACCTTCGTTTTCCTTTCCTTATGCATGGCCACTACATTTACCTTCCACCTTCTTTCTGAGGGAAGCCCCAGGAAATGTAGGTGCCCTGTGGAGCCTACAGGCCCTTTCAGTGTTCCTGATGCTTATGAAAATCTACTCTGGCTTTTGTGGAAATGGGAGTTTGGATTGTCCTGAATGCCTTAGTCTGGGAGCTGGGGAGTTTCTGGAAAACAGCAGGTTGTTTTGTGGTGAGATTGTTTTGAATTAAGCTGTCAATACCTCCCCACAATGAAGGTTAGAGGGTTAGAATGCTGGTAAGAAAAGATCAGGGGTAATGTGTTCTAAGTGGGGACAAAGACACAGTGACTGGCATTCTGGGTGCCTGGGGCAATGTATTGAGCTCGACATGATCCCAGGGGTCCTGTGGGGAATGGTCTCAAAGAGGGGTTGGCTATGATTATGGTGAAACGCAAGCCTACTGGGTTCCCCTTGATTAATGGTCCTACCCAAACCAAAGGTAGCCACTTTGTGGGTTGACTGATGACCTACAAGGGGCCATGGGGTAAGAGCCCTAAGCATGGACCGTGGTAATTAGCAAGTATGGTCACATTCTTTCTCCTGGAGACACGAATGGAGTCAGTTGGTACAAGAGGAGAAAAAAGAAGATGCCTAGAGAGGAGCAGAAATCAACAGACAGTAGGGGATCCATGCCAATGGGAGTGCCATAGTGAAGATCCAAGAATTCCCAATGTTAATGGGCAACAAGCTAACATGGAGCCCAGAGTCAGCTTCAGTCCTAAACAACCTCCCAAGTCTGTCCTCTATGGAGCCTGTACTACATTAGGTTCTGTCCTACCCCTATATAACTTATTACTAGATGGCTCCTTCAATAAATCATAAAACCCCAGTTCTTAAGATGACATGAATGTGCCTATTCCTTTCAAATGAGATGAACCAATGTATTTACCATACATGAAAAACTAATGCCAATGACCTAATCCCACGTGACTTTTCTGATTGATTAGAGTCCATATTCACTAAAAGAGTCACTCAAAAGGTTTCTAATCTATTTCCTTACTTGTTGGCTGAGTAAGTGTTACATTAGGGAAATAGAAGAAAAAGGTGATTAGAGGATAGAGCTGGGGCCGTTGGCCTTGTGTAGATACAACTATTCACAGATTTCATAGGATAGGAAAATGTAGGGTTAAGGGTTACCTTCCAAATTGTTTCCCCCTGTTTGCCATTGTAGCTTTTCCAGACCACTTAATTTGATTTTCAGTGTTCAAAATCTTACTTATAAATCTCCCTTGAGTGGAGAGTTGGGTAGGTGGCAGAAAGAGATGAAGAGAGAATGTTCACAATGCTAATATCATGGTTATACAGTTGACCCTTGAACAACACAGGTTTAAACTCTGTGGGTCCACTTTTGGGCAGATTTTTTTTCACCTCTGCCACTCTTGAGACAGCAAGTCTAACTCCTTCTCCTCCTCTTCCTCAGCCCACTCAACATGAAGATGACAAGGATGAAGACCTTTATGATGATCCACTCCCACTTACTGAATAGTAAGTACATTTTCTCTTCCTTATGATTTTCTTAATAGTATTTTCTGTCCTCTAGTTTACTTTATTGTAAGAATACAGTGTATAATATAGATGACATACAAAATACATATCAATTGATTGTTCATGTTATTGGTAAGACTACTTGTAGGCTATTAGTAGTTAAGTTTGAAAGAGTCAAAAGTCGTATATGGATTTTTGATTGTGTATGGGGTCAGCACCCCTTACCTCGGCATTGTTCAAGGGTCAGCTGTATTTATCTAGAGAAGCATAGAAAATAATACATTTGTTCACTTGATAGACATTTGTTGAAATACCTGCTGTGTGACAGGTCAAGTCGTACGTGCTTAAGAGAAGTTAATAAAACGAGTAAAGACACCTGCCATAGAGCACTTACATTGTAGCAGGAGGAGCAGGCAATAAACTAAAAATAAAAGATAATAATATAATAGATAATACATATAACACAATAAGGCAATAAACACAAAAAGATTTAAAAAGTCACAGTATGTCAAAGGTGATGAGTGCACTGGAAAGAAAGGAGGGCAGAGAAAGGAAGGAAGGCATAGGCCTTGCTTGTGAGAGGACAGATTGCAATTTTAAATAGGAATGGTCAAGGTTGGCCCTTCTAAGAGAATGACCTTTATGAGAAAGTGTGCAAGAGGTAAAGAAATCAGTCATTGGGGTATCTGGGAAAGGTAGTTCAGGTAAGTGGAACAGTCACTACAAAGGTGTTCAGGTAGGAGCATCTGACATGTTCAAGAAAGAGCAAGGAGGCCAGTGCAGTTGGAGTCTTAAGGGAGGGAGAAAGTAGGAGGCTGGGGCAAAGGAGGAATGTGGGGAACAGACCATATAACGTCTTGGGAAGAATGAGAAAAATCAAAGATTCCCTTGAACCTGAGCAAAAAACCAAAAGCAAAAACAAAAGCCATAATAAAGATACTGGTATTTGATTAATTTAATTCCTTATTGAATTAGTAATTCTCATCTTAAATTGATTAATTTAATTCCTTATTGAATTAGTAATTTAATTCCTTATTGAATTAGTAATGTGGGGGAGGGAAACTATATATCATACCCCCTACCCCTGCCACCAACCAGGGAACATCTTTATACCATTCCCCTCCTTTTAACACCACTGCCTTATGGAGTCACCTGTGCTAATGGGCAGATACTTGCTGTGCTCCTTGCAAATATTAGGGCAGGGAAAATGTTGAAGACCAATGTAAACACATCAGGATTAACTGACATAATTATTGCCTAATATGTGTGTCTTCATCCATTTGGGCTGCTATAGCATAATACCTTAGATTAGGTAATTTATAAACAACAGAAATTTATTGCTTACAGTCCTGGAGGTTGGGAAGTCCAAGATCAAGGCAGATTTGTGTCTGGCAAGGGCTTGTTCTCTGCCTTGTTGCTGTGTCCTCACACGGCAAAAGGGCAAGGAGGCCCCCTCAGGCCTCTTTTATAAGGGCACTAATCCCATTCATGAGGGCAGAGCCTTCAAGAGCAAATCACCTCCAAAAGGCCCCACTTCTTAATACTATCACTCTGGGCATTGCATTAGTTTATTTCCACCTGCTGATAAAGATATACCCGAGACTGAGTAATTTATAAGGAAAAAGAGGTTTAATGGACTCACAGTTCCACGTGGCTGGGGAGGCCTCACAATCATGGTGGAGGGCGAAAGGCATGTCTTACATGGCAGCAGGCAGGAGAGAATGAGAGCCAAGCAAAAGGGGTTTCCCCTTATAAAACCATCCTATCTTGTGAGACTTTTTCACTACCACGAGAACAGTCTGGGGAAACCACCCTCATGATTCAGTTATCTCCCAATGGGTCCCTCCCACATGTGGGAATTATGGGAACTATAATTCAAGATGAGATTTGGGTAGGGACACAGCCAAACTATATCAGGCATTAAGTTCCAACATACGAATTTTGGGAAGACACCAACATTTGGATCATAGCAATGTGCAAACCCTTTTCTAAGGCAATTTTACATTTTGTCATTTATATTCCTACAAGGTATCCTGAGCAGAACTACACCAGATACATGGTAGAGTTTTGTTTAAAGGTTCTTAAGGGGTGTGTCTTAATGTAGTTACTAAATATCCCAGTAGGGCTTTCCATGTGTTGGTTTCAAATCAAAGAACCAATTTAAACTCCGTCCCTTTTGGACGGGACCAGACTCATACGAGGAGTGGTGACTATACGAGTTAATGTGGTTTTACTACCCAGGAGGTGAGATTTGGCTATCATTTTAGACCTCATTTAAAATATTCTCTGTAACTTCCTTCTAGTGTTTCTAATATTCTATCTTGTACAGTAGTTACATTTTTTGGATTTAAAATCCCCCCTTTTGAGCCTTTGTAAGCTAGTGTAGAGGTTCATGATATGTGATGAGTTACAATTTTTCTGAGGCCCAACTTTGAGTCTCAGGCACTAAAGGAATGGGCCCCAGAGGTGGGTTCCTGTTTTCACCCAGCACCTGGCCTCACTGTGGCTTCATCATCCCACGATCATCCCAACCTCCTCCCTTTCTTGCCAAAGTGAACATTTTATTGTGAAGTCCTGTTCTATGGTGATATTAACAAATTTGAGGATTTTTGTAGTATTTGCAATGCAAACTCACAACTGTCAAATGTCTACTATTTCTATTTTTACCTTTTCTGAGTATTAAAAAATGAATTTAAGTATAACAAAATGCACAGATCTTACATGCTTAGTTTGATAAGTTTAGACAATTGTATACCTGTGTAACCATCATCCCAATCAAGATTCAGAACACATCCACCACCCTAGAACTTCCTCTTCTGTCCCTTTCCAGTGAATTGTTGATCCACCCCCACAATCTTGGAGGCAGTCACTTTTTGATTTCTATCACCACAGCTTTAATCTCATAGAACAGTTTGCCTGTTCTAGAGTTTCAAACAAATGAATTCTTCCAACATGTATTCTTTGTGTGTGTGACTTCTGTCTCTCAAAGTGGAGTTTTTGAGATGTGCCCATGTTGTTGCACCTATTAGTAACTTGTTCTATTTGATTGTTCAATAGTATTCTACTGTATGACTATACCACAGTTTGTTTACCCATCCTTCTGTTGATGGACATTTGTCTTTGTGGGGAAGGAGGCTATTGTAAATAAAGCAGCTATAAACATTCTTGCATACGCTTTCTGTAGACGTAAGTTTTCATTTCTTTTGGGTAAGTATTCATACCTAGAAATGGAATTGCTGGGCCATAGGGTAGCTTTAAGAGAATTGCCAAACAGATTTTCAACATGGTTGTACCATTACTCTCCCCTAGTAACATAAGATAGTTCTGGTTTCTCTGCATCTTGGCCAACATTTGGCATTGTCAATCATTTTTATTTGAGCTACTCTAGTGGGTGTGAAATGGCATCTTGCTGTAGTTTTAATTTCCGTTTCTGTGATGACTAATGGTGCTGAGCAACCTGTCATGTGCTTACTGACCATTCCTACATGTTCTTCTGTTAAATGTCTGTTCAAGTCTTTTGCCCATGTTTAAAATCAGGTTATTTCATTGCTCTCGTTAATTGGTGAGAGTTCTATTATTTATTTTTGTACTTGTCCTTTTTCCTGGTTACCTTCTAAATTCCTTGAGATATTTTATCAGTTCTCTCTACAGTGTCTACCACAGTGCTTTGTAAATAGCAAGTGCTTAATAAACACTTATTGGATTATCAGCATAAAGTAGTAGCCCTGCCTGTACAGTGGAACAACCTGTTGATTTTATTAACAGAATTCAGTAAAGTTGGGGCATTCAATTTTTGGATTGGCAGCATCTCTTACTTTTCACTTTTTGAATTGGACATTACTCTTTTCCAGTATGTGACCTTTTGCAAACATCCAGGCTGTTCATTTCTAAATGCTTTAAGCCAATCTGGCATATAGTACTTGATTTTGGAAACTGTCATAAACTTTATAGTTAATTTTTATAAGACTTACTTAGGAAGATCTGAAGTTTTCATGATAGGTGGTCTCTTAGAGAAGTTAAAATATTTATAGTCTTAAAAATAGAACGTTCTGTACCATCACCTTCTGTTTTCCTCCTCTTCTGAAATTTATGAGACATTTCTTAACCAAGAACCAGAGCCCAAGGGGCAGACAGAAGAAATATAAATACTTTTATTTGAAGATAAAGATGGTGAGCGTTGACAAAGAGAATATCTGAGGCTTTTAAAACCTTGTCTCCTTTCCAATTTTGTCAGCCAGAAGCATTATAAATGTATGCTCCACTTTGAAAGAACACCTGCAATGATGTCATCTTTATGTTCTTAAATTAGTTCTAGGCAGACTGGCCAGCTTGGGTAAGCCAGAGAAACGTTTCCATTCTCATCCATTTGAACTTTGCCTCAGACCTATGGCTCCTGGGTGCTAACCCCAGGTTTTAGAAAAGCTCTCATCCCCACGGTGATTCAGAAATCTTGAAAATCGTATGTAGCCAGTGAATGTATTGGTTAATTTTTATCTCAAGTCAACTCAACAAATTAAAATTCTTTTCTGATCTGATCTCAAAAGTATACTTGCTTGTTGTAGATAATATAGCATGAATACATACAGAAAACAAGGTTGATCTAAAAATTGATCTCACAAAACTACTATTAAAATCTCATAGGTTTACTTGCCATTATTTTTGTTTTTATTTTCTAACATTGTATTTAACTTGTAGTCAAAGAAAAGAATCATAGTGAATATATTCATGGATACTGGGCTTTGTTTATGTATTTATTTTTTTCCAGAGTGATTTTCACTCACTGTTACAGATTTTTACCGACTATGTAGCATTTCATTTTGTTCTGTTTGTCGATTATGTTTGTATTGTGTCTCAATAGTTTTTTTCTTCATGTTCTGAGTAAGAATGAAATCTTTTTCACCAATGAGAGTATATTTTTGTTTGCTTCATGTTGGTATGTGGAGAAGCAATGGACTGTTGTACATTTATTATCATTTTTAAATCTAGTCCCTTTACTGTGTTTTTTAAAACTTCAAAGTGCTTAGAATTGATTCCCTTGGGTGTTTAGGTTATCCAGTCATATCGTTAGTTTATAATGAACTTTTAATCACCTCCTTTCTCTTAGTTATGGTTCATATTTCTACTTCCAGTCTTATTACATGACTCTGATCTTCTTGAGCAATGTGAAATAGTAGACACACCTGCTTTGTTTCTGGTTTTAACAGGAATACTTTTAATGTTTCATATGCTGGCCACTTGTTTACATAATTATGATGTGAAAGAAGTATCCTTGAGCTCTCATTTTCCCTAAGGATTTTTAACAATGTGAGAAAGTGTTTGAGGTGTTATTTAATGCCCTTTAAATCACTAATAAATGTGGGGACCGCTGACATAAAGTATTATAACGTTGGATTTTCTTGTATTGAACGCTTTTGCATTCCCAAGATAAGGTACACTTTCCTTGATCATGCTAGAAAATTCCTTTAGTATACTATTTATTTTGCGGTTACTTTATTTAGGATTTTAAAATTACTCCTAAGTGAGACTGGCTCACGATTTTCTTTTCTTTATTGCATTATCTTTGTTAGGTACAGAAATCAAGATTTATTTAGCTTCATGAAATCGATTGTGTAGCTTTCCATCTTTTTCTGTGTTCTAGAAGAGTTGATAAACCTAATTCCTTAAATTTGTGAAAGAAACTTTTGAGATATGTTAATTGTATTTTAAATTGCTTTTGTGTCTAGTAATATATTCACATTTAAATTTTTCTCTTATGTCAATTTTGGTAACATGCCCAGAAAAGTGTCCTTAATTTTAGGATTTTAAATTATATTTTGCAAGGTGGAATATCATAATCTCCTATCCCTTTTGTTCTCAGCTCAGTTTAATTTTAAACACTTTTTATTATATAAAATTAGAGAAGATAGTACAATGAACTATTGTCCCATCTTCTAGCTTCAACATTAGTCAGTTCAAGAAAACTTCATACTACTTATATCCCCATTCATTTTGTCATTCACTGCCACCCCCTCTCCCATTATTTTGAACAAATTCTGCCATGATAATTTCATCTTTAAATATTTCATCCTGTAGCTCTAAAATATATGGACTCTAAAAATAGTGAAAATATCACTGCCTACCTAAAACGTTAACAATAATTTCTTGATGTCATCAAATATTCATTCAATGTTCATGTTTCTCCAATGATCTTTTGCTTTTATACAGTTTGAGTACATACATTACAATCAGTTGCTATGTCACCTCCATTTCTGTTATTATACATTTCTCCCACCAACTCTTTTTTCCCTTGACGTTTCTTATTTCTCATTATTTGCTCATTTTTCCTGCTTATGTTTATCAGAAGCTTATCATTTTGTCTTTCTCATTTTTTTATTTGTTCATTTTTTCTGTTTTCTTAATTATATTTGCTTAGAGTTTATTATACTTTTTTAAAGAGCCAAATATTGTACTACATCAAATTTGACACTATACTCCCAGCCTCCTCTAAAACATATTTATCTGATTGCAATTGTTGTTTCCTTAGAATCCTTTCTTATCTCAACAGCCTTGTTTATCTTCTCATCTGGTTGTCTTGGCTCCTCTTACTTTTTAAAAAACTGATATTAATTTTCCATTCACCTTTTTTCTGTTTTCTGTGTAAAAACCTGTGGAAAAACAGTTAAGACCCCTCAGTGGCTGGGCAGTGAGGGCTACAGATCAGCCCTCAGTGGGAGACTGAGCCCCCCAGACTTAAGTAAGGATCAGCTGAATGGGCCCAGAAGCCACCTGCACCCAGTCTGTGGCCTCAGCTTGGAGAGCAGTCAACTCAGGAACTGGAGTAGTCCATTCTCCTTGAAATTCCTCCCTGGCCACAACTTTTCAGCAGTGGCTGCTCTTCCCTTTCAGTCTCTTCAGGATCTCTGTGGAATTGGAGATCAGGCATGGCCTCCCATGGATGTCACAGGGGTACCACCATGCACAGAACTTCCTGGGCCAGCATCCCTCATATCAGACCTGTGGAGTGAGCTCCTATCCATTTTTCACATGTTTTAATCCCTCCTCAAAACTCTCAGACATTTAAACTACCATCAATCCCCATTCATTGAGCCAGACTCTTGTGGTGTTAGTGCAAAACGTGCTCCTTGTGGAGCACACGACCTGCCATCTTTCTGTCTTTAATGCTCTTCTTCTTTCCCCTTCCTTTGCACCCTGTTCTTTGGTTTTGGCTTCTGATCTTGTTTCATGGAGTTGCTGTCTTTGTGTATTCTATTAGTGATGGCACACTGTTTCCAAAATAATTTACTTCTGGTGTCTCTAGTGAATCATTTTGAGTTTCCAAAATAATTTGTTTCTGGTTTATGCAGTAAATCATCTTCAAAAGTCTCACCACCCCCTTCTGAGTTGTTGGAGTTGTTTTTCTTTCAGTTTTTAAAAAATATTTTATTCCCATTGGCACATATCAATGTTTTCCTTTTAGATTTACTCTTAGAAGAAACATTTATCAAGCCTTGATGATGGCCTACGTAAGAATGTGTTAACTTCCCTATCTTTGTTAAGGAGGTCACTGGTTATGGCTCATAGTGGCAGACAGTGGAATGCACCTTAGTTACTCAGAAGAAAATGATTTATCAGATGATATGCTGAATTTTACAGAACTTCACCAGGACCCAGGGAATAAGATTTGATTGCCACACACTTAGAAACAATGGCAATCAAGAGAAATGCCCCATCTTACATGGAGCTCTTCTAGTGGAAATACCACAGTTGCCACCACATACTGCTCTGTACCTAAGTTTCTAGGAACCAGACTCTGGAAACTCTTCCAGAACTGCCCCAGGAGAACCAACATGTCTATTGCTTGCAAAGACCTCCAGTGTCCCTGAGCCTAGCCACTGCCTCCCATTGCTCAAACCCTCCTAGTCTCATGTGTGGACATCTGCTTGGAAGAGTCTCATCTACATACAAAATCCTGGCTCTGGTAAGTGGGATTCTTAGTTTTCTAGCATTGTTATATCAGAAGCCTCACTAGAAGCAAGCAGGAATGGCAGTGAAGTCAGTGAAAAATCTGCTGCACTAAAGAAGTTTAGTGATGGATAGAACTCCTATAATGCCAGGTCTAGAAGGCCTTCATCCATGGTAGCTTTGCTATACAGGAGTGGGTCTCCTGTCACACCTCTGATTTCCTAGAACTCTGTGCCAAAGAATAATATTTAAAAAATCACAATCCCTTCTTGCTTCCTATCTAGTGCTCCTCTTGCCTTCATCTTCCCGAACAGAAATGTATTTTCTCAAATGAAACGTGTTACTAACAATTTCTCCCTAAACCCTTCACACCACATCACTCCCCTGATCCCTGCACATCTACTAGTTTTCTGAGAGTTTTAGTATCAAGGTGGAAATAAAAATATATAGGAGAAAAAGGAGAAGGGAATTCTGATCATCAACACAGTAGAGGACCAGCTGCACAGTTTCTAGGTTGGTATAGATCCTGAGCACATGAGCTGGGGGCAGAATCGATGCTCTCAGTAAATTAGTTGACCCGTTTGAGGACATTTGAAATAAATTACTTCTAAGCAGAATTCTAGAGGCAATGTCCTATGATTTCATAAAATTATAGCCATTTATATATTAGAGATTTTTTTCTTTGACAAAAATGCTGCATGGCTTTTCAACAAATGGTGCTGGAACAATTAGATATCTACATACAAAAGAGTGAAGTTGGGGCCTTACCTCATAGCATACACAAAAGTGAATTCAAAATGGATCATAGGCCTCTTACAGAGATCTAGATGTAAGAATTGAAAATGTAAGATATACAAATAGTCAATAGCACATTGGAAAGATACACACCATTGGTCTTTTGAGAAATGCAAATCAAAACCTCAATGTGATACATGTCATACCACTAGGATGGTTAAACATCCTGAACTAAAAACTAAACTAAAAAAAGTTTAGTTTAACCAAAAAAAAAAAAAAGACAATAATAAGTGTTGACAAACATGTGGAGAAACTGGACCCCTCATTCATTGTTGGTGGGAATTTAAATTATGCAGTTGTTTTGGAAACAAGTTTGGCAGTTCCTCAATAAGTTACAGTTACCATATGACCCAGCAATTCGGCCCCATGAGCATTGAAAACATATGTCGATGCAAAAACATCTACACAAATGTTCAAAGCAGCATTATTCATAATAGCCAAAGAGTCAAAAAGCCCAAATATGCATCAACTGATAGAAGATAAGCAAATATTGTACATCATTCACCATAAAAAGGAAGGCAGTACTGATACATACTGAACATGGATGAATCTTGAAAACAGTACATTACGTGAAAGGAACCAGTCACAAAATATCACAAATTGTATAATCCCATTCCTATTGCATGTCCATAAAAGGCAAGTCCACTGGGACATAAAACAGATTAGTGGTTGCCCAGAACTGAGGGTGAGATGTGGAAAGACTGCTGATGGGTGTGGTTTTTCCTTTTGGGGTGACAAAAATGTTCTAAAATGAGAGAGTGGTGAGGTTGTATAACTCTGTGAGTAAATTAAAAACCACTGAATTATAAACTTTAAAAAGGTGAATTAAACCTCAATAAAGCTGTTATTTAAAAAAGCAATGCATGAGATTCCTGTTTGAATGTCACCAAGAGCATTGTTCACTTGACACAGATTTATTCATGGTACACCCATTATATGAAGTATAGTCCTAGCCTCAGCAAAAAGTAAAAAAAAAATTAAAAACAGAAAATATAAGAGTTTCAAACTCAACAGATTTTAGGAAACAAACTCAAAAAAAAAAATCAGAAGAAAAGAGATAATAGATAAAAGCAACAATTAATGAGTTAGAAACTTAAAAAACCGTAGATGTAATACATTCAAATTTAGTTCATTAAAAAAACAAAGCAGACAAACCTATTTAAGGAAAAAAAAAGGGAGAAAACACAAATATAAACAAATGATAACGGAGAAATAATTATGCTAACAAAGGAAGTGAACAAAATAAGGAGCATTTCACCTCAGGCCATGAGGAAATAGCAAGGCCTGAACTTCTTTTACTATAAAAGCTTCAAAACAGGACAAAATAGATTAGACAACTGTATTCAGACTTTGAACAATAGACAGCACAGTACTGTGATCCCTAACAACAGATAAACACCTTTCTACCTGGAGGCATTTTTCAGACCGTGGTCTGGGCCCAGTGGCCTCAGAGTTGAAAGAGGATAGAAATCAGAGTTCAAGGAGGCTGAAGCTGTAAGACATTCTAAAGATGATTTCCAAAGTGGAGGGAACTACCCAGAAAAACCGCTGCAGAAATTTGCAGAGGATCTTCATGAGTGTTTGCTGAGTTTTAGCCTGTTCCTGTATAGGGTGAATGTCAACAAAGATGGGCAAAGCCTGACCAGCGAGCTGTGAGCTGACTGAATGCCCATCACACAAGGAAGGCAGATGTTTATGGTCTGGTTTGTTAGAGTGGAGAGTCCCCAGCAACACCCTGGAATGGTCACTGAGTACCCCAGGGCAGTCACACAGTACTAATAGGACCAAATTATTGATGGAGCAGCATTATTCTAGATCTACCCTAGAAAAGCTTTAAAATAAAAAACCAGGCCTCCAAAGGATCAGTTTAATCTTCGAATGACTTAGCTACTTTTCAAAACAAAGCCCACCACTCTGTAAAGGGAAATGGTAAAATTTAACCCCCCAAACATACCATTTATAGTATCCTTCTAAAAACTACAAGAAGCAAAAAGAAAATATGAGTAAGATAACTAGGAGAAATATTAATCATTAGAAGCAAATCAGAAAGGACAGAGTGATATGGTTTGGTTTCCTACCCAAATCTCATCTTGAATTGTAGTTCACATAATCCCCATGTGTTGTGGGAGGGACCAGGTGGAGATAATTGAATCGTGGTCGTGGTTTCCCCCATCCTGTTTTCATGATAGTAAATTATCGCGAGATCTGATGGTTTTATAAGGGGCTACCCCCTTTACTTGGCTCTCATTCTTCTTCTCCCTGCCGTCATGTGAAGAAGGATATGTTTGCTTTCCCTTCTGCTATGATTGTAAGTTTCCTGAGGCTTCCCCAGCCATGCTGAACTGTGAGTCAATTAAATCTCTTTCCTTTATAAATTGCCCAGTCTTGGGTATATCCTCATAGCAGTGTGAGAATGGACTAATACACAGAGATTATGGAATTAGCAGACAAGGACCCTACAACACATATTATAAATACATTTAGGTACTTAAAAGAAAATAAAAACATAGTGAGGACAGAATTGGATAAATTTAAAAGAATCGAATGCAACTTCAAGTGATGAAAAATACAATAGATGAAATTAAAAAATTGGTGGAAGTAATATGAGTAAATTCAATACTACAGAAGAAAAAATTATAGGTTCACTGAAAGTTCACTGAAAATCAACTGACAAAAGGCAGATTAGTAGGAGAAAAAGGCATACAAACTTTATTTTAATGTGCATAGCACAGGGGAATTGCAGGAGAATCATTACCCAATAACCCAATGGGGTACAGATACTTATAGCCCCTTCTTTATAGGGGAAGGGAAAATGATGGAAATGTGGCAATCTGAGGGATAATGAATGATTTTTAGGGGGAAATAAATGGGCCTAATGCTCCAACAATTGTTAGTAAGTAATTTTCTTTGGAAATTGAATGGGCCAGAGAGAAGAAATGGTCTGGGATTCTTCCTCTGTGCTATGAGTTTTAATCTTCTCTGGTTAATAAAATTTCAAGGCAGGCAATTGTGTTCGTCTTTGGTAGGTCCAGTTTCCAGATGGGATAAGGGAATTTTAGAGAACAGCTTTATCCTATGCTTTGGGAAGGACAGAGGACTGAGAGATGGGGGAAGGACTTAGACCTTGAGCTGCTGCTTTAGATCAGCAATATTTTGGGGGTGAAATACTGATTTTTTAGTCTCCTATTTGAATATTTATTTTCAAAAGGTTTCACATATTAAAGTAGGATTGGTAACTATGGAAAGAGAAATCGGGTTAGTAATCCAGTGGCAAAGGATCTGTAAAGGGAGAAAAGAACATAGATTATGATGAGAATGAATACATAAAAAAAGAACAAATCTAAGCACTTTAAAAAATCCAATTAAACTAGTCTCCTATTTCTGGAAATTGGCCAGTCCAATCAAACAAATCTGTTTCATTTTAAAAGATGGCATTGTAGATAGGTTCTCAAAGCTAGGCCACTATATATGATGTAGGCAAATAGAGCTTTAATACGAGGGCTTTTATGGAAACAGAAACAAAAAACAAATGTTAACGGGTGAAATAATTTATAAACTAGTTTCTTTAGAGTCTGGAGGGCAGTCAGTTGAGAAGATTAGTGGCAATCTGACAGATTTTTGTAGTCTGCATTTTGCATGTAGAAAGTTTGTCCAAATAAGCTGTTGCAATAATATTTCTTCAAAGCCAAGTTGACTAGTTTCAGCCTCAGGAAAAAAGCAGTTTTAGTTTCTAATAATTCCAAGTCAGAAGGGTGGAAGAAATATTGGAAACGTTAGTCTGAGTGTCTCAGCCAGATATTGGAGGAAAATAAAAATGTGTGATTCAGTCCACATACAAAGCTCAGAAACAAATGGACAGGACTAGAATCTAATAACAGGCATATGTGAGGTTTTTTTCTGTGACATAATTTTTTTCTCTCCAATCCTCCCATTTCGACCAAAGATGATCATTTTTTTTTGTTTTAGTTTTGTTTTGTTTAAGTTTAGTCTGACTTGATTATTTACAAAAGTTTAGTAAGAATGATGAATGAGCATATAGGCTTGTTCTAAGTTGGCTTTGCTGGGATATTTTCATAAAGAATCTCAGATCAGACTTCTAGAAAAGCCCCTTGGCTTCCTAGCTATGTTAAGAAGTCCACTGTGTCTGTAATACCTGTATAAATGGGTGAATACCTCTTTTCTCAAGGCCCCTCAAATAACTTGAGGTTCATGGGCCTATCATAAGGTGACATTCATTACTCACCACAAAATCAGGAAGCTTGCAAGGGAACCACGTAGACAAGGTACAAGGCTAGTCTCTCCAAGGGACACTTTATTGGCTCCACAAAAGTCAACCTCAGCCCCTCAAAGCAATCTGATCATACCTAAAAATATTGCATTTCAGTCAGGGCCTTGGTAAAATAACCAGTGTTTCCAGTAATGTCCTGTTATAAAAGAGAATGAGTTCTTATTGAACTTATGAGATAATTGTATTGCCATAAAGTAAGAATATTCATGAAGAATTTCTGAATTCTGAAGGGATCAGGTAGAGAGAAAGGTAAATATTTCAACTTTTTTTCACAGAAATATACTTTGTCTATAGCTTTTGCTGTAAAGCTATAGAAAGCTTAGGAGAAAAATGTTTTCTTAACTCTGGAAAACAAAACTTGAAAAGGATAAGCAATGTTTCAAACAAAAGAATCATAAAAAATTATTTCAGTCCTTTATCATTTCAGCTCTATGTAATTAATTCTTGTTCTGCTTGACGTTAGGTTAGCAATTTTATAAGTCCATTTTTTTTTTTTCATTAGAGTTCTGGAATTTTAACCAGTCCAATGAATGGTATGGTCTCAAAGTTTTCTAAAAACTTTTTAACTTACTAAAAAGGTGTTTGAAATGATGACAACTTTATTCTTGTTTATTCCATTTACATTTACCTAATTTATTCATTCTTAACAATTATATTTGAATTACTCATAGAAAATAAAGCTAGCCATTTAAGTGATTTTTAATTTTAATTTATTATTTATTTTATTTCATTTTTTTAAGACAGGGTCTCACTCTGTCACCCAGACTGCAGTGCAGTGGCATGATCATGGCTTACTGCAGCCTTAATTCCAAAGGCGAAGTGATCTTTCCACCTCAGCTTCCCAAGTAGCTGGGACTGTAGGTGCACACCATCACATTCAGCTAATATTTTTCTTTTTACTCACTCAGCTAATTTTTAAATTTTCTGTAGACATGGTGTCTCACCATGTTGTCCAGGCTGATTTTGAACTCCTGGGCTCAAGGGATCCTCTTGTCTTGGCCTCTCAAAGTCTTGAGATTACAGGTGTGAGCCACTATGTCTGGTCTATTTTTTAAAAGGCAACACGAGGCTAATCCTGTGCTGGCAAGGAGTTTATCCTACCAAGGCCTTTGAGATACTGGAAACAGATACTGTCCCCCCCCACCCAGTGTCCCGCCCACAGCCATCCTGGGTATCTAGGAAGGCTATGAAGGGCAGGGCCCATCTTGGTCCTAGAGTTACATTTCAGATGTAGAGCCCAGGACAGAGGATAGACTTTTGAAGACAATGTCTAGAGGATCCAACCCCACCAAGCATGGCCAGGAGGTATAGCTGGGCCAGGGAAGACGGGGCCATATTGGGCTTGGCTCTGCCCTGCAGCTGGTGGCTTAGGCACTGTAGACCCACATGTCCCCAGGCCTCGCCATAGCCACCTGTCCAGACCCCAGAATCCAGAGGCTCAAAACCAAAGATATAAGCTCACAGTAAGATGTATGTAAGGTTAGGGGGAACCCAGTAGCCAGCCCACAGCACAGTTTTACCTCACAGACAAATCAAGCAAGTATTAAAAGTATCACAGAAGCAATAATTTTATAACGTTAAAATGTCTTTAAGAGACAGCATAAATCTGTCTGACCAGTAGACCCAGGCAAAAACATCTGCATTAATAATGACAATTCTGAAGGCATTTCCTTTTTATTTTACCAACAATTTAAAAATTAGCTTTATTTACCAAAGATTTATTACTGTCATGTAAACTTGAAAAGCATTTGAGCTTATCTACTTAATTTAGGAGTGTTTATTTTACAATCAATTTGGTATTATGTAGACAATATAGAAACACAGGTATAGTAATCTACATACATGTAGACACAACATACACCAGCACATGCTTACATGATATGTATCTAAAAACCAAAGAGATCCAGGAATTCAGTGCAAAAGAGAGCAGACCTTTAGACCTGAGAAGAAGCTGATTATGACTTTTGAGGCTCATGAGGAAGACAGAGGACCCCAAAAGAGAGGGTCAATAGTGCCTTTATTGTGTTCCTCTCAGGTTCTCAGCATTGCTAAAAGTTTCCTTTAATCTTCGTGGTGGTCAGAGTGCTGTTGCTTCCTTTTAGTAATTTTTATCAATTGATTACCAAATGAAGGAGGGGAGGGGGTTAACTGGACGGAAGATTGAAGGTGCCAAAAGGAAAGAGGAAAAGTAAATGGACCAAGTCTTAGAGGAGTCAGTTTGGGGGTATCTTAAGTTTCCAAAAGAGTCAATGAAGTTCTAGTTAGCAGGGGTTCAAAAAAGAGGGGTCTTGTTGAATAAGAAGTTTCCATAGGAGAAATAGAATTTAAAAGAGAAGAGAGAAGAGAGAAGAAGATTAGCTTTTAATTAAACTGACTTTCGACCATAGAGCTCTGTAAGTTAAAAAAAAAAAAAAAAAATACAAGCAGCAAACTTTCTGTTATGTGAGCAGCCAGCCTTTTGTGAGAGCTGAGAGACTGAGGAGGGGGGCTTTGGCAGTGGTGGTGGGAGCAGCACCTCTCTTTTGCCACCTAACAGGGTCTTTGGTTCTCAGTGGTGGTGGGAGATATATCTCTCTGATCCAGTAGAGGATGCAAGATAAACAGAAAAAAAGTCACTATCACACTCTAAAAATAGAGTTTTAAATCAGAAGTATTCCTAAGTGAATTACTCAAAACCAAAACAAATAAGCATACATGAGAATAAAACCAAGAAGCCCTTTATGGCTTTAACCAAAGTCTCCAAAAGAGAAGCAAAAGTTACAACCCTTCCAAGATCTAGACCCCTCCCAGTGACAGTTTAAAGCAAGGAAAATGTCACCAGTCACAAATGAAGTACAGCCCACATATCTGTCTGGTCATATTTTCTAGAGACCCAACTTCCCAGCTGGCCATCTACATACAAAGGGCCAGCAATCTGTGTGCTCCATAGATGGAAAATTAAATGTGACAGTCAGTGAGATAGCAAAAAATCAAAAGTTGTCTATGTGAGAAGAAAGAATCCAAACAAATGGGTACCTCAAATGTTGAGGCATACAAATATAAATTCAAAACGAATAATTCAAACTAATTTTTATAAATGTTTCCCCCTGAGTTAAAGGATTTACATTTTCAAGGGGCTGATTCCCTGACCAGAGAACTAAATGAAACCCAGACTGCAGTGGTAAATGCATAGAATCTTAAACACCAGACCATAGGCTGGAGTGACTTTTTTACAAATCCCCTTGGAAATTCAAAGTTGGCAGTTTTGAGTGTTCAAAGAATTTTAACTTCTGTTTTTGGTCAAATTTTTGCTTTTTAATTTTGTCAGAATAATTTTTAAGACTAGCCATCCCAATATTATGTGTCTTTCTTTTAATTTGGTTCTCTCATTAATACAAATAAGGCAACTGCTTAGGGCAAGAGATCTTCAAATTTTGTTTTCAAATATAGAAGTCTTTCTAATTCAAAAAGCTTTTATGTGGCCATTGATGATCAGAATTTCCAATGGTGTACTTATTTTAATAGCGACTCAATCTAATAAGCCTCTTTATGGGAAGATCAGGAGGCATAGACGATGCAGCCTCCGTGATCCTCAAAAATTTACACCCAGAAATAGGCTAAGATAGCAAAAGATCTTTGTTGCTACAGGTGATTAAGGATGGTATTTGCGTGAATGATGTCTCTGTTCTCCACACAAGCACGTGGGCACGTGGACACTCGGCCGTACCTCCAGTTATAGATCCACCAACTTCTGGGATTGGACTTGTCCAGCACTAACCAGGCAACAAAGATTGAGACAACAAAGCCCCTTGTGGATGAGGCTCCTTATTAAGGCAAACCATCCTGAGAGCCTGGCATGTTAGCAACAGAGTACGCTGCTTAAAATTTTATACATCTTGGGTCTCCCAGTCCTTTCAGACTGGCCACCAGACATAATTTGAAAAATCACACACCCTGGATAGCAGAGACCAAGATAAATGCTCCCCCTTCGTCACAAGGCAAGCTTTCAAGGACATAAAACAAGAAGAGAGGGCAACCTTATTCCATTTTTATTTTGGAGACCCACAGCACAGTTTGTCTAAATAGATGCTGGAGGTCTGCTGAGAACTGTAAAACTCTCTGGTCTGTGGAAGCTGGGTTGAACAACAGGCTTATGTCTTAGGCCTATGTTCTACCCTATGGTACCCCTTTTTATGACAAAGTCACACGGGAAGACAAAGATAAAGAAAAAGCAAAGACTATTTCTGGGCATAAACGGATCAGACAACATGAATATTCATGCCAAAAATACACCAGAGTCACTGCGCCTAACACTAGTCATACAAATGCTTTTCTCCCATTAATCTTAAATGTAAAAAGGAAAAATAGACAAACAGTAATTTTTACCATCTGCTCAACCAGATTCCACAGAGAGAGACTGGGAGTCTGGTACCAGATTCCACAGAAAAAGACTAGGAGTCTGGCAACAATTTCTTACTCTTATATTGGTCTCTCAGGTCCTGAGTTCCTTTGATTGTGGCTTCCAGAAAAACAGAGCAGTTTTGGTTATGCTGCTTACAGCACCAAATATGTAAGAGTAAAGGGGGAACATTTCCCTCTTCATCCTCTGACAGTTTGCTGAAAATGAACAGAGAAAAAGCAGACTAATAAGAGAAAAAAGGCATACAAACTTTATTTTAATGTGCATAGCACAGGGGAATTGCAGGAAAATGACTACCCAATGGGGTATGGATGCGTATATACTCTTCTTCATAGCAGAAGGGAACATGGCGGAAATGTGGATGGTTTGAGGGGTAGTAAGTGATTTTCAGGGAGGAAATGAATGGACCTCATACTCAGACAATGGCTAGTAAATAATTGTCTTTGGAAATTGGAGAGGACGGAGAGCAGACAACGTTTTGGGATGAGTTCATCTGGTGTTTAATTTTCAGTCTCTTCCTTTTGATAGGAGTTTTAATCTTCTCTGGTTAATGAAATTTTAGGGAAGAAAAGTGTTTTCCTCTTTGGTAGGTCCAGTTTCTAGGTAGCTAAGGGAACTTTGGAGAGTAGCTTCATCCTGTGCTTTGGGAGAGACAGAGGATTGAGAGACAGGAGAAGGGGTCAAAGAGACCTTGAGATTGCTTCTTTACTTCAGCCACATTTTGGGGTGAAATATTCTGGTTTCCTTTAAGATCAATGAACTTGTAGATATAGCAATGGGATCTATCCAAAATGAAGCATAGAGAGAAAAATGACTAACAAAAATTGAATGGAGCTACAGAGATCTGTGGAAAAACGTAAAGTCCTCTAACATAATGGTAACTGAAATTCCTAAAAGAGAAAAGACAAAAATATTTGAAGAAATAATGTCTGAAATGTCTCCAAATCAGATGAAAATTATAGAGCTAGAGATCCAAGAAGCACAACAAACCCAAAATAGAATAAACACACACATGCAACCCCCCGCCACACCCCATAATAAAGCATTATAATAAATAGCTAAAAACCAGTGGTAGAAATATTCTTAAAAGCAGAGAGGGAAAATAGACATATGTTCAGGGGAGCAGAGTAGAAATGACTGCAGACTTCTTGTCAGAAACTATGCAGACCAGAATACTTTAAAGAACGATAGATAGATAGACAATAAATCCTGCTAACCTGTAATTATACATTCATGAAAAATAATTATTTGAAAGTGGAAGTCAAATAAAATATCCTTCAGACAAATACAAGCTACAAGAAATCACTTCCAGCAGACCTACACTACATTTAAATCAAGTCCTTTAAATCACAGGAATATAAAACCTA
>NW_012102721.1:1329881-1339623 GCF_000951045.1 Mandrillus leucophaeus | reverse complement strand
TATTTTTAGGAGAGATGGGGTTTCACTGTGTTGGCCAGGCTGGTCTCAAACTCCTGATCTCAAGAGATCTGCCCACTTGGCCTCCCAAAGTGCTGGGGTTACATATGTGAGCCACCATGCCTGGCCCATTATTTGCCTTAAATAATGTAATATTTAAGGCAAAAAGAGTAGAAATGTATTTTGCAGTTAAAATAAGGTGAGAAATAAAATGTATGACGATAATAGCACAAAAGATAGCAGGCAAAAATAGAAATATAATGTCCTAAGGATTATACATTATACATGAAGTAGCATAATATATAATATTAAGCATAATATACCATTATATCTATATGGACTGTGAAAAGTTAAATTTGAATATTGTAAATCTTAGAAGAATTACTTAAAATAATAAAAGAGTATAAGCTTATCAGCCAATAGTGTCTATAAATAGAGTAGAAAAAATATATTCCAAAAGAAAGTTGAAATTGAGGGGAAAAGAAATAAAAAAGGGATGAGACAAATAGAAAAACATAGGAAGATGGTAGATTTAAATTCAACCATGTTGATAATTACATGACATGTAATGATCTATACCCCAATCAAAAGACAGAGCTTGTGAGATAAAAAAGGAAAGACAAAACTGTGTGTGATCTGCAAGAAACTTACTTTATTATTAATATTGTTTAAATTTTTAAATTTAAATTTTAGATTCCAGTGGTATGTGTTTGTTACAAGGTTTGTCACAGGTTTGTTTCAAGGTTAGTTATATCGTGTGATGCTGAGGCTTAGGCTTCTATTGAAGCCATCATCCAGATAGTGAACATAGTACCAATAAAAAGTTTTTCAGCCCTTGCCACCCTTCTGTCTTCCCTCCTTTTGTAGTTCCCAGTATCTCTTGTTCCCATATTTATGTTCATGTGTATCTGAGGTTTAACTCCCACTTATAAATGAGAATATGCAATATTTATTTTGTTTCTGAATTAATTTGCTTATAATAATGGCCTCCAGCTGCATCCATGTTGCTGCAAAGATCGTTATTTCATTCTTTCTTTATGGCCGTATGGTATTCCATGGTGTATATGTACCACATTTTCTTTATCCAAGAAATTCACTTTACATGTGATGATAAAAATAGGTAAAAGGATAGAAACAGATATTTCATGCAAATAATCAAAATAAAGTAAGACTGGCTATATTAACATCAGAGAAAACAGAAATCAGAAAAATGATTATTAGCAGGGTCATACTGACAAAGGGTCAATGCCTCACAAAGACATAACAATCTTAAATGTGTAAGCACACAATAAATGGAGCAAAAACTGAAGAACTGGGAAGAATGGGTAAATCAACAATTGTAGTTGGAAATTTCTGCGTTCTTTTCCTAATAACTTATAGAAGTAAACAGAAATTCAGCAACACTATCTACCGAATAATGAATAACACTATTTACCAACTTGACTAGTTGATGTAAATATGTCCATATAATAGCAACAGAATGTTCACTCTTTTCCAGTGCACATGGAACATTTGCCAAGATAGACCTTGTGCTGAGCCAAAGACCAAACCTCAACAAATTTAAAAGAATTGAAATCATAGAAAGTTTATGTTCTGCCTATAATAGAATTTAATAAGAAGTCAACAACAGAAGAATCTGAAAGCCCCCAAATATGTGGAAATTAAACAACATACTTCTAAATCACCCATGGGTCAAAGCAGAAATAGCAAGGAGGATTAAAAATATTTTGAACTAACTAAGAACAAAAACACAGCATATTAAAATAGGTAAGATCTGGCTAAAAACAGATCAAAACTTCCACTTCAAGATGCTAGAAAAGAAAAGGAAGCAAATTAAATCCAAAATAGGAAAAAGGAAACAATAAACATAAAAGCAGACATGAATTAAATTTACAAAACTAAAAAAATGAATGAAACCCACAACAAGTTCTTTGGGGAAAAATTAATAAAATTTAAAAACCTAATTAGACTTACGCAGTAAAAAAGAGAAAAGACACAAATTCCCAAATCAGGAATGAAAGTGACACATCACTACAGATCCTATAGACTTTAAGAGGATAATAAGAAAATATTATGAACAACTTTATTCTGACTACTTTGACAACTTAAATGAAATAATTCTTTGTTACAGTGTTACTTTGCATTGGAGAGAATGTTTTTATTCTCAGGTGATAGATGCAAAAATATTTCAAGTACAGCTCACTTTCAAATGGTTCAGCCAAATGTCGATGATTGTTGAATCTAAGTGGTGAGTATACAGATGTTCCTCGTATTCATCTTTTATCTTTTTTTTTATATTTGAACATTTTTGGAATACAAAGTTGGAAAAAATAAATCATGCACAAAAAATTGCCAGTAGAGCGGCTGCCATTCAAGTTGAGTCATTTGAAACAGGGCTTGTGATGGGAAGAATAGTGTCATGATCTTTCAACCACAAGATCAGGGTTTGTGACCTTCTTTTTTTTCAGGTTAAAGCTTCTTGGTGACGTGACAGTCTGTGGAAACTCCCACAGGACAAATGCAGAAAGTAAGGACCTAGATCACTGGATGGTCAATGTTGCCCCTTGCACTAGCAGCAAAGGCCTATAAAATTTTTTTGAGTAGCTTTATCTAGTTGTCCAGTTACTGGGAATAACTCGTAAAATCCCCTAGAAAGTCAACAGCATTGGGGCTTGCTTTGTAAACAGAGAGCTGACCTACTTAATTCTTCCCAGAGGTTGGAAAAAGAGGCTTGACTCACACAGATGTGAAACCTTGGCTTAATTGGACACTAATTACTCATAAGAGATCTGTTTACCCAAACTTCCCGTAGACCAAGCTCAGTATAAAATGAGAGCATGCATAAAGAAGCAAGATATTTAGAGGAAAATGTCACAAATACATTTATCAGTCCCAAAAGTCCTTTTTTTCCCTCAGAAGTGATGTTACTAATTGCACAAAAATAAGCAATACAGGAGTTGATAAATTCCACATTTAAGGGCTGAGAATAGTGTCCCTACATTTCGAAGAAGCTGTATATTTGGAAACGAATACAACTGAAAGTAAGGATAATTGGCATTCTAAAGCCAATTGGATAACTTGGATGAACAAGCAGAATTTGCCATATTTTGATATGTCTCTTTGTGATTAAAGTATCTAAAGGAAAAATTGCTACAAATTCTATTCCTGAACAAGAAAAAAAGGCCTGATGTTGTGAATTTCCTTTTGGCCTTGGGTCCTGGCTGATGTTGGGCATCTGATGAGCTTCTCTGTCTTGAGTGAAGACTTAAGAGGGAGTGAAAAGTAGGAAGAGCATCAAAACTTCTTTGCAGGATGTAATCGAACCACTTACTACTTATTTTCTTATGATCCATTTATTCAACAAATGAAACATCTCAATTACTTGATGCTATCACAGACACTAGGTATAGTCTTAGACAGAACAAATTGCTGTTTTTATACAGCTTGTATTATGGTTGATGTAGTAAAGTCAAAATTATTTAAGTAAAGGAAGATATGGGGAAGACATTGAACATAGAAATCTGGGTTCTCATCCAAGCTTTGCTGCTAGCTTGTTGGGGAAGGCTTGGGTGATGAGTTCGTTGACTCCTTCTGGATCTCAACGTTCATCCATCAAGTGAGGGAACTTGACCAGATATTCAATAATGGCCCTTCCAGCCCCATCTTTATATGAAAGGGAAACCACAGTATGGGCCCGTGGGGAAGATCAGGGACTTTGGAGTCAAACATTTCTGGCTTGGTCAATTCTTTAATCTCTTGATATCGATCAACTCATGTAACTACTCTGAACCTCAGTTTCCTTGCTGCAAAATGAGATACTAATATTTACTCAAATAAGATAACAGGCAAAACAATCATGAGGGCTCCTGGCACATCACTGTGCATGGCTTTTGCTCCCTTGGGGAGCTTATAAATGAAAAAAAGATTTTACAATGCAAAGATAGTAATCATTTTGTTAGTGAAGCAACAAAATAATTGAGCAATTTCCTTTCAATGGCACCATCAACTGATGCCCAACCTAGAAAGCATTTGGCTAAGAATGGAAAAGGAATCTTTGCCCAGATCCTTCAATTTTGAGCATCGCTGGTCTGAAGGACTGGAATTTTATTTTTAATTCAAAAAACTTCCCAATGGCATATACATGAATTGGCAGACTAAATTTATGCTCCTTTTGAAAACTGTGTCCATTCCAAAAAGTCAGGATATTTTCACTCAGCCTGGCCTAGGCAGTGGGGCTCCCCAAGGGTACAAGCAGAGCCACAGTGCTCTGGGCTGGGCTGCCACACTGTCGTGCTGGGGCAAAGATGGCAGCAGACAGCTCTCGGGTAACAGCAGAAAGCTCTTGTCACAAGAGTGATCTCATCTCTTAGGGGACCATGGTAGAAACACAGGGCAAAAGCTATAGGAGTGGTCCAACATAATAACTATGTTCTTTTTTTTTTTAAATTTTCAAAGCGTGATAAATGATTAAGAATATAAAACTGGAATTTAGAACTTACAGAGAACGTGTATGAATACATTAAAAAAAAAAACCCTAATTTAAAAATGGGCAGAAGTCTTGAGCAGACACATTACAATTCAGCAGAGGTCACCAAATTAAAGCCTCACCAGCAAAATCCACCCTCCCATCCCAGCCTGTTTTTATAAATAAGCTGTATTGGAACACAGCCAATCCCATTCATTCACACATTGCCCTTGGCTGTTTTTGCTTGACAACAGCATAGTTGAGTAGTGGGGACAAGACCATATGACCTCCAAAGCCAGAGATATTAACTATCAGGCCCTTTACAGAGTGATTCACAGAGACCGCCATAATAGAGGAAAATACAAGTGGCCAATAGCAGATAAGAAGGTGCCCAGCATTAGAGCCAACAGGAAAATGCAAATTACACCCACAGTAAGATACCATTATGCATGCCTTAGAAAGGCTAAAATTAAAAGGATTGACAACAACAAGTGTTGGCAATGGTGGGCAACAGTGAGAGCTCTCATACACTGATGACTGAAGTGTAAATTGGTTCAGTTTTGGAAAACAGCTTGGCAGTGTCTACTAGAGTTAAACATACATACATATCTCCATGCCCCAGAAACTCCTGGGCATATTCTCAAAAGAAACGAGGGCTGTGGCCACCAAGAGACATGTATGAGAAATGTCCTAGCACCTTTATATATCATAGTCCCAAACAGAAAACAACAAATACCCATCCACATTAGGATGAACTAAATAAATTGGGGCATATGCACTCAGTGGAATAGTATATAGTGATGAAAAAAATAAATTGTTGCCCCATGCAAAGATGTTTTACAGACATAACATTAAGCAGAAGGAAGCAGACCTCAAGAAGGCCACGTTGTATGATTTCAATCTATGTGAAGCTCAATAACACATGGTACTAGAAGTTGTAATAGGAGTTACCTGTAGGACCAGAGATCTGTATTGAAAGAGAAGGAACGTCAGGAAGTCTGTGGGGCCTGGGAATGTCTGAGATGTTGCTCTGGGAGGCGGTTACATGGCTGTAGACATATGTAAGATGTTATTGAATGGTGTACCTGAGATTGGAGCACCTACAATAGAAGGTACAGTGTTACATCTCAGTGAAAAAGAGAAAATATTAAAGAATAAAAAGACCGTGGATCATTTTGGACTTGAACCTTATGCAGTAGTGGCTACTACAGACTCATGTCTCAACTACAATTCAAACTGCAATACCTTTTAAGCTTTGTGTTGAAAAGAATGAATATTTGGGAATGTAATTCTGTGTTTGTGATAAAGTCCTTCATAATAACAGCTTCAGAGTGAAGGAGACTATAGTTTCCCCTGGTGCCCTGCCCCTGTCTCTGATGGGTGCATGTTTTTTGGGACATCTACCAGAGGGAATTAGTGCGCCAGGCTAATGCCACTCTCTGTGCCCAACTCATGTCAGGTGGCTGGGGGGCAGTTAATCCAGAGCCTTCCTGCTTCCCCAGTGAGGGATGCACAGGAGGAAGTGCCCTCCAAAGGGCCGGTCTGTCCCATGGATTGTCGAGGAGGAGGACAACACAAAGGCGAGATTGTTTCTCAGTGAGCCCATGCCTGGCCTTGCAGAGCAAATACTGGGGATCAGGTGTCATGCCTCCAACAGGCAAGTGGCCCCACGCCCATGAGCCACAGGATTCTGGGGATGTGGAACTGCAGCTGCCCTGTGGGTTTTCTCAATGAAGTAAATACTTCCTCCGAGGAAATTTGGGTCCTCTGCCTCTCTCAGTCAGTTGCTTCTTGACTGGTCCACACGTGCTGGAATTCTGGGTTCAATTGGATCATACTATCGTGGAGGGCTGGAGCCACATCAGAAATGTCCCCGTAGCTCCCGCCTCCACCACTACAGGCCTGTAACACTGCTCGCTCTAAGTGGTTAGTTAACACAGTGCATGAATGGTCTGGTCCAAGAATACCTTTTCCAGTTGTGTTTGACTTACAGCCATCTCTGTTCTCACTATGGAGAGAGGAGAGGAGCTTCATAGAGGTGAAGTCAGTGGAAGATCCTCCAACCCTCCTTTGAACACACCTGCAACAAGGAAACCTGTCTGATTTCCCCACCTTTCCTCCCTCCTGTCTTGTGGCAGAGCAGTCTCCCTGCAGCTGACTTAGAGCAAACCAAACACAACTGGACCTGTTTTCACTGAGCAACTTGCAGTGTTTTGCCCAGATTCCAGCAATGAAGTCAATATCATTGGATGGGTTCATGATGCATGCATTTGTTCACACCAGGGAATTCCCTGGAAGGTTACTTGTAAAATAACTATCTAATGGCGGAATTAATTTGCGTTCTTTTTCTTATTAGTTCTGTCTCCTTAAAAATATGGAGAATGGCTATCAGATGTACATAACTTTTTCTTTTAATGGCAGGTTCAGGCTAATTGGATTCCAGCTTTGAGGTTTTGTAATGGCTGTATTTTGAAGTGTTTATGTGGCCCTGTGTGCGTTTCCTGTGGCTGACTTAGTAAGCACCACAAATGGCTTGGCTTAAAACACCAGAAATGTATTCTCTCACAGTTCTGGAGGTCAGAAGTGTGAAATCCAGGAGTCGGCAGGATTGGCTCCTTCTAGTAGTTTCTATGCCTCTTCCAAGCTCCTGGTGGTTGCTGCAGTCCTTGGCATTCCTCGGCTTGTAGCTGCATCCCTTCAACCTCTGCGTTGGCCTTCACATGGCTTCTTCCCTGTGTGTCTCTGTGTTTCTGTTTTCTTTCCTTATAGAGTACACAAGTCATTGGATTTAGGGCCCACTTTGATTTGGAATGATGTTATACTAACTCATTACATCTGTAAAGACCCTTTTTCCAAATAAGGTCCCATTCCGAGGATCCAGGAAGGCCCTGGATTTTGGAGCGATAACTCTGAAACCCAGTCCAAGCACCATGCATCCAATGCTCATTTCCATCAGCCCACTCTTTGCCAGTGGGTAGAGAGATCTGCCTGTGACCACATGATAGGAAGTGGATGGATGTCAGGCGTTATATTCTGGAAGGAGAATGTCTGGATCAAGTGATGGGAAGGAGAATGAAGGCTGGAGAGCTGGTTGCCATAGTGACTCCTTCTTCACTCTCCAGGGCTCTCCCAGCTTCCATAAAATCCTGTTCCTCCTGCCATAGGCTTGGATTATTCCTAAGTCAACATGCTGTACTTACAGGGCCCTGTGAGTGGCCAGCCGCCTTCCCTCCTCACTTGATAGTTTGGGGACCAAGGATGTGGCAGCTCTGGAGGGGGTTAGGACAGGGCTGTCTTTCAAGGAGGGTGAAGATCACATGAGTCCCAGCTGAAGGAGGGGACTTGATTTGTTATTCTAGCAATGGGTAGAAGACCGGCTGGAGCCTGACTCAACATACAATAGCTCACATAGCTTTCTTGGGGCTTAGCCTTCAGTGGTAAGGCAAGAGTTCTCACTGGAGTTTTATGTCAACTGATGGCAAGGCCTTTAACATATTTAACTAATATGTTATGGAACCTGAAGAACTAGGTGAGGGCTTTGCTCTGAAAACCGCACCTGGAGACTTCACCTAGGGCATTTTCTATGGGAATATTTAGGTGGAACGGTCTAGTCTATGGCTAGGCAGTCCTGGGCACTCTTGCAAGTCTCAAATTTCACAACCACTGTTCCCCTTTTTCTCCTCCAGAGTGTTAACTGAGATAGCTTAGTGCTAACTTTGCCAAGGGAAAAATGTATTTTTTTAAATCCTCAGGCAATTTTAATAATAAATCTTAATAGATGGGGTGAGAGCTGCCTTTATCTCATACAGAGAATATAATGGTGTTAGACTAAGTAGAGATTTTATTTCAGCTTAAAGATTCTGTTTGATGTCTAAAATTACATGTTTAGGTGGCATGGGGAACAGGACTGTTCTTTAGCATCAGTTTCACAATTACTTTAATCTACTAGGTTTCATTCACCTTATAATTCGAAATTTCATCAGCAGTGGGAACAGAAAAGGATATTCACGTATAAAGCCAGCCACAAATTGGCTGTGATTGAAACGAATGATACAATTACAGCAATGAGTGTTTGCAACGGTCGATGATCAGGTACCAGTGTGGGATGAAACGGCAGAGAAGTGGTGCTTGTGGGTGACGTGAGACTCCATTGATCTGTTGAATTGGGTGCCTCTTCCTCCGGCATCACTGACAATTCTTGACTGGGCCCAAAGATGGGGGTGGGTTACACTCTGGGCCAATTTCCTCTCCTCTCTCTGACATGCTGAGGCCCATGGATTCCGTGAACAAGTGTGGGCTGTTTGTTCAAACCTTGAGAAAGCTCAAAGGAAGATGTCTCCTAGGGAGTGGTAGACCCAGGCTCTGGATCTTCTCCCAGGCTCTGGATCTTCTCCCAGGAGAAGCCTGTAGTGGGCCTGATGACCCATGGCCAAGGCTGAGCCTTCAACTCTTTGTCCCTGCTGTGTTCCCTGAGAAGGCTTGGAAGTAGGGCAAAAGCCATGCACTCCTCTACAGCCCCACAGAGAGAGTATCAGGACAATGGAAAGGGAGGAGGGCATCTCCAGAAAACCAAAGAAGGGGGCAGAAATGCAGGGTGGGCTCAACACCAGGCCTCTGCTACCGAATGTTAGGAGACCAGCCTTCCTGAAGTGACATGTTAAGTGGACACCCAGCGAGAGCCTGTGATAGTAACCAGCAGCAGTTGGAGGAGGGCTGGGTGTGGTGGTTCCCGCCTGTAATACCAGCACTTTGGGAGGCCGAGGTAGGTGGGTCACTTGAGCGCAGGAATTTGAGACCAGTCTAGACAACATAGTGAGACCACATCTCTACTAAAAAAAATAAAGAAAAATGAGCTGCGTGTGATAGTGTGTATTCATCATCACTGCTGTGAAGAACTCCTGAGACTGGGTAATTTATGAAGAAAAGGGGTTTAATTAACTCACAGTTCCACAGGCTGTACAGGAAAGATGACTGAGAGGCTTCAGGAAACTTACAATCATGACAGAAGGTGAAGGAGAAGCAAGGACCTTCCTCACAAGGTGGCAGGAGAGAGGGAGCGGGGGGGAAGTACCACACACTTTTAAACCATCAGATCTCATGAGAACTCACTCACTATCACAAAAATAGCAAGAGAGAAATCTGCCCCCATGATCCAGTCACCTCCCACCAGGCCCTTTCCCTAACATTGGGAATTACAATTCAACGTGAGATTTGGGTGGGGACACAGAGCCAAACTGCACCACAGTGCGTGCCTGTAGTCCCAGCTACTTGGGAGGCTGA